>NC_068355.1:161234193-161374193 GCF_020536995.1 Dreissena polymorpha
TGCACACACAAAGTAACCTCCCTGTTTAGTATTTGCAGACTGCACACACAAAGTAACCTCCCTGTTTAGTCTTTGCAGATTGCACACACAAAGTAACCTCCCTGTTTAGTCTTTGCAGACTGCACACACAAAGTAACCTCCCTGTTTAGTATTTGCAGACTGCACACACAAAGTAACCTCCCTGTTTAGTCTTTGCAGATTGCACACACAAAGTAACCTCCCTGTTTAGTCTTTGCAGACTGCACACACAAAGTAACCTCCCTGTTTAGTCTTTGCAGATTGCACACACAAAGTAACCTCCCTGTTTAGTCTTTGCAGACTGCACACACAAAGTAACCTCCCTGTTTTAGTCTTTGCAGATTGCACACACAAAGTAACCTCCCTGTTTAGTCTTTGCAGACTGCACACACAAAGTAACCTCCCTGTTTAGTCTTTGCAGATTGCACACACAAAGTAACCTCCCTGTTTAGTCTTTGCAGACTGCACACACAAAGTAACCTCCCTGTTTAGTCTTTGCAGACTGCACACACAAAGTAACCTCCCTGTTTAGTCTTTGCAGATTGCACACACAAAGTAACCTCCCTGTTTAGTCTTTGCAGATTGCACACACAAAGTAACCTCCCTGTTTAGTCTTGCAGATTGCACACACAAAGTAACCTCCCTGTTTAGTCTTGCAGATTGCACACACAAAGTAACCTCCCTGTTTAGTCTTTGCAGATTGCACACACAAAGTAACCTCCCTGTTTAGTATTTGCAGACTGCACACACAAAGTAACCTCCCTGTTTAGTCTTTGCAGATTGCACACACAAAGTAACCTCCCTGTTTAGTCTTTGCAGATTGCACACACAAAGTAACCTCCCTGTTTAGTCCTTTGCAGATTGCACACACAAAGTAACCTCCCTGTTTAGTCTTTGCAGATTGCACACACAAAGTAACCTCCCTGTTTAGTCTTTGCAGATTGCACACACAAAGTAACCTCCCTGTTTAGTCTTTGCAGATTGCACACACAAAGTAACCTCCCTGTTTAGTCTTTGCAGATTGCACACACAAAGTAACCTCCCTGTTTAGTCTTTGCAGATTGCACACACAAAGTAACCTCCCTGTTTAGTCTTTGCAGATTGCACACACAAAGTAACCTCCCTGTTTAGTCTTTGCAGATTGCACACACAAAGTAACCTCCCTGTTTAGTCTTTGCAGATTGCACACACAAAGTAACCTCCCTGTTTAGTCTTTGCAGATTGCACACACAAAGTAACCTCCCTGTTTAGTATTTGCAGACTGCACACACAAAGTAACCTCCCTGTTTAGTCTTTGCAGACTGCACACACAAAGTAACCTCCCTGTTTAGTCTTTGCAGATTGCACACACAAAGTAACCTCCCTGTTTAGTCTTTGCAGATTGCACACACAAAGTAACCTCCCTGTTTAGTCTTTGCAGACTGCACACACAAAGTAACCTCCCTGTTTAGTCTTTGCAGACTGCACACACAAAGTAACCTCCCTGTTTAGTATTTGCAGACTGCACACACAAAGTAACCTCCCTGTTTAGTCTTTGCAGATTGCACACACAAAGTAACCTCCCTGTTTAGTCTTTGCAGATTGCACACACAAAGTAACCTCCCTGTTTAGTCTTTGCAGATTGCACACACAAAGTAACCTCCCTGTTTAGTATTTGCAGACTGCACACACAAAGTAACCTCCCTGTTTAGTCTTTGCAGATTGCACACACAAAGTAACCTCCCTGTTTAGTCTTTGCAGATTGCACACACAAAGTAACCTCCCTGTTTAGTCTTTGCAGATTGCACACACAAAGTAACCTCCCTGTTTAGTCTTTGCAGATTGCACACACAAAGTAACCTCCCTGTTTAGTCTTTGCAGATTGCACACACAAAGTAACCTCCCTGTTTAGTCTTTGCAGATTGCACACACAAAGTAACCTCCCTGTTTAGTCTTTGCAGATTGCACACACAAAGTAACCTCCCTGTTTAGTCTTTGCAGATTGCACACACAAAGTAACCTCCCTGTTTAGTCTTTGCAGATTGCACACACAAAGTAACCTCCCTGTTTAGTCTTTGCAGATTGCACACACAAAGTAACCTCCCTGTTTAGTCTTTGCAGATTGCACACACAAAGTAACCTCCCTGTTTAGTCTTTGCAGATTGCACACACAAAGTAACCTCCCTGTTTAGTATTTGCAGACTGCACACACAAAGTAACCTCCCTGTTTAGTCTTTGCAGACTGAACACACAAAGTAACCTCCCTGTTTAGTCTTTGCAGATTGCACACACAAAGTAACCTCCCTGTTTAGTCTTTGCAGATTGCACACACAAAGTAACCTCCCTGTTTAGTCTTTGCAGACTGCACACACAAAGTAACCTCCCTGTTTAGTCTTTGCAGACTGCACACACAAAGTAACCTCCCTGTTTAGTCTTTGCAGATTGCACACACAAAGTAACCTCCCTGTTTAGTCTTTGCAGACTGCACACACAAAGTAACCTCCCTGTTTAGTCTTTGCAGACTGCACACACAAAGTAACCTCCCTGTTTAGTATTTGCAGACTGCACACACAAAGTAACCTCCCTGTTTAGTCTTTGCAGATTGCACACACAAAGTAACCTCCCTGTTTAGTCTTTGCAGACTGCACACACAAAGTAACCTCCCTGTTTAGTATTTGCAGACTGCACACACAAAGTAACCTCCCTGTTTAGTCTTTGCAGATTGCACACACAAAGTAACCTCCCTGTTTAGTCTTTGCAGACTGCACACACAAAGTAACCTCCCTGTTTAGTCTTTGCAGATTGCACACACAAAGTAACCTCCCTGTTTAGTCTTTGCAGACTGCACACACAAAGTAGCCTCCCTGTTTAGTCTTTGCAGATTGCACACACAAAGTAACCTCCCTGTTTAGTCTTTGCAGATTGCACACACAAAGTAACCTCCCTGTTTAGTCTTTGCAGACTGCACACACAAAGTAACCTCCCTGTTTAGTCTTTGCAGATTGCACACACAAAGTAACCTCCCTGTTTAGTCTTTGCAGACTGCACACACAAAGTAACCTCCCTGTTTAGTCTTTGCAGATTGCACACACAAAGTAACCTCCCTGTTTAGTCTTTGCAGATTGCACACACAAAGTAACCTCCCTGTTTAGTCTTTGCAGATTGCACACACAAAGTAACCTCCCTGTTTAGTCTTTGCAGACTGCACACACAAGTAACCTCCCTGTTTAGTCTTTGCAGATTGCACACACAAAGTAACCTCCCTGTTTAGTCTTTGCAGATTGCACACACAAAGTAACCTCCCTGTTTAGTCTTTGCAGACTGCACACACAAAGTAACCTCCCTGTTTAGTCTTTGCAGATTGCACACACAAAGTAACCTCCCTGTTTAGTCTTTGCAGACTGCACACACAAAGTAACCTCCCTGTTTAGTCTTTGCAGACTGCACACACAAAGTAACCTCCCTGTTTAGTCTTTGCAGATTGCACACACAAAGTAACCTCCCTGTTTAGTCTTTGCAGACTGCACACACAAAGTAACCTCCCTGTTTAGTCTTTGCAGACTGCACACACAAAGTAACCTCCCTGTTTAGTCTTTGCAGATTGCACACACAAAGTAACCTCCCTGTTTAGTCTTTGCAGACTGCACACACAAAGTAACCTCCCTGTTTAGTCTTTGCAGACTGCACACACAAAGTAACCTCCCTGTTTAGTCTTTGCAGATTGCACACACAAAGTAACCTCCCTGTTTAGTCTTTGCAGATTGCACACACAAAGTAACCTCCCTGTTTAGTCTTTGCAGATTGCACACACAAAGTAACCTCCCTGTTTAGTCTTTGCAGATTGCACACACAAAGTAACCTCCCTGTTTAGTCTTTGCAGACTGCACACACAAAGTAACCTCCCTGTTTAGTCTTTGCAGATTGCACACACAAAGTAACCTCCCTGTTTAGTCTTTGCAGACTGCACACACAAAGTAACCTCCCTGTTTAGTCTTTGCAGACTGCACACACAAAGTAACCTCCCTGTTTAGTCTTTGCAGATTGCACACACAAAGTAACCTCCCTGTTTAGTCTTTGCAGACTGCACACACAAAGTAACCTCCCTGTTTAGTCTTTGCAGACTGCACACACAAAGTAACCTCCCTGTTTAGTCTTTGCAGACTGCACACACAAAGTAACCTCCCTGTTTAGTCTTTGCAGATTGCACACACAAAGTAACCTCCCTGTTTAGTCTTTGCAGACTGCACACACAAAGTAACCTCCCTGTTTAGTCTTTGCAGACTGCACACACAAAGTAACCTCCCTGTTTAGTCTTTGCAGACTGCACACACAAGTAACCTCCCTGTTTAGTCTTTGCAGACTGCACACACAAAGTAACCTCCCTGTTTAGTCTTTGCAGACTGCACACACAAAGTAACCTCCCTGTTTAGTCTTTGCAGACTGCACACACAAAGTAACCTCCCTGTTTAGTCTTTGCAGACTGCACACACAAAGTAACCTCCCTGTTTAGTCTTTGCAGACTGCACACACAAAGTAACCTCCCTGTTTAGTCTTTGCAGACTGCACACACAAAGTAACCTCCCTGTTTAGTCTTTGCAGACTGCACACACAAAGTAACCTCCCTGTTTAGTCTTTGCAGACTGCACACACAAAGTAACCTCCCTGTTAGTCTTTGCAGACTGCACACACAAAGTAACCTCCCTGTTTAGTCTTTGCAGACTGCACACACAAAGTAACCTCCCTGTTTAGTCTTTGCAGACTGCACACACAAAGTAACCTCCCTGTTTAGTCTTTGCAGACTGCACACACAAAGTAACCTCCCTGTTTAGTCTTTGCAGACTGCACACACAAAGTAACCTCCCTGTTTAGTCTTTGCAGACTGCACACACAAAGTAACCTCCCTGTTTAGTCTTTGCAGACTGCACACACAAAGTAACCTCCCTGTTTAGTCTTTGCAGACTGCACACACAAAGTAACCTCCCTGCTTAGTCTTTGCAGACTGCACACACAAAGTAACCTCCCTGTTTAGTCTTTGCAGACTGCACACACAAAGTAACCTCCCTGTTTAGTCTTTGCAGACTGCACACACAAAGTAACCTCCCTGTTTAGTCTTTGCAGACTGCACACACAAAGTAACCTCCCTGTTTAGTCTTTGCAGACTGCACACACAAAGTAACCTCCCTGTTTAGTCTTTGCAGACTGCACACACAAAGTAACCTCCCTGTTTAGTCTTTGCAGACTGCACACACAAAGTAACCTCCCTGTTTAGTATTTGCAGACTGCACACACAAAGTAACCTCCCTGTTTAGTCTTTGCAGACTGCACAGGCTAATCAGGAATGATACTTTAGGCACATGCATTTAGCCCAGTATTCCCAGAACGCAGCTAATACATACGGAATATTACACTAGTCAATTGTTCCAAGAGTTTGTATCACTCGAGTGGCTTGTGTGATGACGTATCACACGAGAAGCAGAGCCTCGAGTGCGATGCGAAATAGCACAAGCCACGAGAGTGATACAAACTCTTGGAACAATTGACTAGCGTAATATTCCTTTTATTGTATACAACAACTAACGAAAACAGTTATCAATTGTATTTTTTACTTTAACAAAACTGACAAAACAATGACTAAAACGGTACGCCATAGTTTATTTAAGACGCGTATGAATACAGTTTATGTAAATTAACGTGTAAACATTCGAACCGGGAAAACACAGGTTTCCGACACGCTTACCTTTATGCCATCGATAATCCAATGTTTATAACAATTAAGTTGACAACTTTAATCCGATGTTTATAACAAAAACGTTCAAACAATATGCACTTCCACTTCTATCTACCATGTCTTTATCGAAACTTAGTTTAAACCACACTATTTTATTGTATTCCTATAGAAATACACATTTATGCATGATAAACACACACTCCAAAATACGTTTTGAAATCGTTCGACCTTTTTAACAAATAGTTTACTGTTAAAAAACACCACGTCCGACAGGTCCTTAGAATTTAGATAAAACTATTGTGTTTCGTCACAGAAATGACGTCACACGATGTAATACATAATATATTTCTTAAATATAAAATATTTTTATTTTCGGTGCGCGTCATTAAATGGGTCGAAGTAGTCCGGCTAGTATGGTAATACGGAATTGGAAACAGCGAGTAGCGTAATACGGGATTTTTTATTTCAACGATTGATACAACCTGTATTTTGTTAAAAGCATTAAACAGGTATATAATAAGAATCTTTACAATAAAAGTCAATCGGTGTGTACATATTGGTCCTTAAAGAAATTCATCATATGCTTCAGTCATCATCATCAGTCCAACAAAGTAAGCCTGAATTCTATATTATGAAACTAAAAATTATGATAACTGATGCTTTTCCTTTTGGGTTTTGGGATAAAACAGCAAAAATGAGATCTACGTGGGCCTTGCTCAGGGAAACTGGGTCTTAATGCATGTGCATATAGTGTTGTCCCAGATTAGCCTCTGCAGTCTGCACAGTTTGGCGTACCTTGTAAGCTGGTGTCTCGTGGTGCGGTGAACCTCCCTCACTTCGGGCATGGGACCGCTTCAACTCATTGACCTTTAGCACGAGATGACATTCAAAATACTTCTTGAGTGCCACACACACGTGCCTGGCACTCTGCCGCTGTGTGAACATCTGGTCCTCTGTGAGGCTCGCATTGCTCTCTATGTTCATTATCTCCAGCGTACTGAGCTGCAAGGTAATGAGGTATGAAAAAACAATGATGGGAAAGGCATGCCTTGCTAGGTGATTTTTGAATAATTAACTGGTGATTTGTTATACAAGTTACAAAGAGCTTTGAAAATACACATAAGATTTCTCAAAATTCAACATTTGTATAGAAATGTAAGACAAATGTACATATGATTGATCTAACTGTTTGCTGCCTTTTTTAAGGTGTGAAACATTTTATCAGTGCTGAAAAAGTTGATTTTCTTCCAGACAGTTATGTGATATTAACATAGTCCTAGCAACCATGGTAAATTTAAAGCCCACAACAAGAAACACTCACTGTATTGTAGAGACGTCGAAGTCCATCATGGGTGTCAAAGCGGTTGAGAATAACCAGGAAGGGAAAGGATTGCAGGAAGAACATGGCCGCATGACATCGACTGGACACATGCGAACACTCCATCAACCACAGCACATAGCTGAAACAGTCAATTTGAGCTGAGCTCTAGGAAAATAGGTCTAAATGCATTTGTTTGAAGTGTCGTCCCAGATAAGTCTCTGAAGTCCACACAGGCTAATCAGTGAAGACACTGCTTTGATGATATTTTTATTTTTAAGGAAGTCTCTTCTATGCATAAATCCTAATTCCAAATGCATTAATCCCCATTCGCCCAAAGCAAGGCTTTTTAATAGGTGTGTTTGAAGATTTACAGAGATTATGTCTGTGTGTTTCTTAAAGGGAAATTATCCTTATCTTAAAAGTACATAATATTCAAGTTATATTCCAGAAACAGTGAACACAGGGCCAATCTACCCTATACTCTTCTTCTGCATAAAATAAAACAAGCATGTCTTTTTTATCCTTTCAAGTGATAAATATTTTTTTTATAGTAAAGATAGAAGTTAAACTAGAAATGGCGCTGCAGAGGAAGACGCGTATCCCCACACCGCATGTTTGACCCAGGGGCGCCCCAGGGCTGGTAATGGGGCCATGCATAGTTGAGATTGACTGAATTGTCAAAAGACAAGTTCAGTATCAATTAGAAGTGAATCGGTGTAAAAATAAAGAAGTTAATGTAAAATAACCTAAAACAAGAGATGTGTTTGTCAGAAACACAATGCCCCCTAATGCGCCGCTTTGAATTTTTTTGTTTGACCATTGACCTTGAAGGATGACCTTGACCTTGACCTTTCACCACTCGAAATGTGCAGCTCCATGAGATACACATGCATGCCCAATATCAAGTTGCTATGTTCAATATTGCAAAAGTTATGAAGAAGGTTAAAGTTTTGGTTAAAGTTTTTGAATTAATTTTTTTGACATTTGACCTTGAATATGACCTTGACCTTTCACCACTCAAAATGTGCAGCTCCATGAGATACACATGCATGCCAAATATCAAGTTGCTACGTTCAATATTGCAAAAGTTATGAAGAAGGTTAAAGTTTTGGGACACACACACACACACACAGACACATACAATGACAGACAGGCCAAAAACAATATACCCCCGATCTTTCGATCCAGGGGCATAAAAAATGAGTGAAAATCTCTGACCCCGCCCACCCTTACCCCTATAACTTTTGACCCAGGGGTCAGATCAAAATTACAACTAGTGCAGGGTCGCACATATGCTCATAGCTACCATTCGTGTAAGTTTCAAAGATCTTGTGCTAATAGTGTAGGAGATAGTGGCCAGGACGGACGGACAGACAGACAGCGGAGATGGCCACAATATTCCCATGCTTTTCAAAAAGCGTGGGGATAATAACCTGACATACAAGCAGTAACTCAATTAAATATCTTCTGTTCAATATAAAACTACTACAAGAGTACTTAAAGTAAGATGACCATTTATGCTACTTAAAATTTTCATAAATTTAATGTTTAATATAACATGGTAAATGTAATCTGAAAGATTTAGTACAAATAATTTAAGTGAGAATATTTTTTGAGGATCTTGAAGAATATTCTGCAAGGTTTTTCAAAACATGTCTGAGTGTTACTTTTGGACTTGACAGCATATACTGAAAGACTTTCTCTAAGATTAATTATAAAGTCTCTAAGGAAATGATACACTAGAGATATATTTTAAGTTTTAATTCGAACACTTGAGAAATCTGGAGTAAGTTTGCTCCACAAACTTAAACCATTTTATGCATACAAACTAATCAACAGGCTGACAAACAAACCAACGGACAGTGACTCCATTACACCTACTCCCTGTTGCAGTATTATGCTCTATAAATGCATGCACAAGAATTCACTCACTTGACCAGTGTGGTGAGAAGATGATCTGACAGCAGGCACACCTGCAAGACACACAACACACATGTAGAAACTGCCGCGTGACTCATTTTGAGGTATGGTGGGAAACTAATTTATCTAGTAAGCCTATACAACAGTTTCAAATTAAACCCTCCATATAAAAAAATTGTATACCAAATTTTTGTGAACGTATGGTATGAGTAATTACATTATTAATTAAGTTTTGTTCTAGCTTTAGTAACAGTGACCTGACCATTGACTTCTGGTGAGAACTGCAATGCATTGCATAATTCCTACATGACCCTTTATAAGTACACCAAGTTTTTTTCAAGCATTTTCTGAGAAACAGAAGGAATATGTGTACTTTTCTAGGTATTTAAGTTTGATTTTGAGAAATGGCAAGACAAATTTTCCTAGTAAGGTTGAAAGAAAGGCAAAACCTGACGGTCGAAGATCCAATAATGAACCCGGTAGGGGACTTCATGTAATTCATTTGTGTTTCTTTGGTTAATTTCCATTAAAAAAAGCAAGACAAATAAGGGCATTATTAGACAGATAAAATACCATTACAAGGATTAGTGTTAAATATGGATAATTTAATTTTGCTTGGCTTGAAAATCAATAACACTTACCAAACCACAGGTTTCTGGTGTAGAATACTAGCTTAGTGTCGGATTATTATATGTGGCCTTGAAACTTGACCCACAACCTTGTCGTGTGTGCCATGTTTCTTTCCAAGCAAATAAACTTACCTGCATTTGACATTAAGGTGGTATTCTTTCCATCTCTTACCCAGCATTTCCAAAGCATCCTCAAAGTAAAAGAGATAGTAAAGACATAGGGACACCCCAATAACCAAACCCCAACTTATCCGTTCCATGGCGTCCTCAAAGTAAAAGATATAGTAAAGACACATGGACACCTCAATAACCAATCCAAACTTACCCTTTAAGCTGGTCATCAAAGGAAGAGAAATAATAGAGACAAAGGGACACCCCAATAACCAAACCCGAGCTTACCCTTTTCATGGCGACCTCAAAGTAAGAGAGGCAATAGAGACAAAGGGACACCCTAAAAACCAAATCCCAACTTACCCTTTTCTTGGCGACCTTTAAGAAAGAGAGGTAGAAGAGACACAGGGACACCTTAGAAACCAAACCTCAATTTACCCATTCCATGGTTGCCTCAAAGTAAGAGAGGTAGTAGAGACACAGGAACACCCTAGAAACCAAACCCTAACTTACCCTTTTCAAGGCGACCTCAAAGTGGGAGAGGTAGTAGAGACACATGGACACCTCAATAACCAATCCAAGCTTACCCTTTTCATTGGGACCTCAAAGTAAAAGAGGTACATGTAGTAGAGACACAGGGACACCCCAATAACCAAACCCAAGCTTACCCTATACTTAAACTTCTCAATTCCATGGCGTACTCAAATTTCAAGAGACACATGAACAAGCCAGTTAATGAACCCAAACTTACCCGCTCCATGGCGTCCTCAAAGTAAGAGAGGTAGTAGAGACATAGGGACACCCCAGTGGCAGCGATTGAGGGTCGATACACGTTCAAAAGCTTCTGTACCCCACCATGATTCAGGAACTCTATGGCAAACTTCTTGTGGCATAGAAGCACTGCCAGATACTGCAGAATGCATGCCAGAAATGTGGGATAAGACTAGTACAATCTAGTGTATCTATGGTGGAATACATGTATAATTTACAAGGGCAACTGCACTTTATCTGTCTATATTTCTTGTTTCCTACACAACTAAATGTGTGATGTTTAGTGACGGTATTTACTACAAAGGATTCCATGGCAGTTACATGCATATCTCAATACTCTTAATTAAAATTGATTAATGTAATCTGTTGAAAGAAGAAATTGTAAATCTCTAATTACATAAAGAAATAATGAATTATGTTCAAAGACCAAGAGCTATTTAACTTGTATCAGGACCTTGTATCACAAACATACTTAAGTCAATATTCTGACTCAACTTTGAGTTGTCCTGATAATTTGCGATGGATTTGATCATCTTGCTCAACTTTGTGTTCCATAGAGTTTTTTTAATTTTGAGTGTGACTCAACTCTGAGTTTGAGCATGAATATGTGCCTAATCTTATAGCCGAGATTTGAGATTGTTTGTGAGCTGAAAGACATTCTTAATACTCAGCTGAATGGAAACTCAATCTCATCTTCTGGGTCGGGCTCAAATATTGAGAATGTTCATGATACTGGGCCAGGCACTGCTTGAAGGTTTTATTTGCTAAGAAAAGTTATTTTAAAGTCTGCAACTTCCTGAATATAGATTTAAGGGGAAAACAACTTTCCTACCTTCAAAGCTTCAAAAGCCAGCCTGACATCCCTGTTGTACTTGAGGTTGATGTAGTAGAAAACCAGGTCCATGGCACGGTGCTCAAATGCAAGACTTATCAGCTGTAAAGAACAGGATTATCTAACATAATTAACACAAGCAAATAAATTGAATTGATATCCCCCGCCAAATAAAGTTTGTTTATGGATGGGTGCAAAACACTTGATACATTATATGGTATAGTCCAAAGATAATATTTATGTGTATGGTAATTGCTTCTCCTCATTGATATCTATACACCCATGCAGTTTGATACTGAAATTTTGTAGCGTATCTGAGATAAAGCCCTAAAAAATAACACAATACAAAAACAACAAAAGGAAATAACTCTCATTTAAGAAAGTGTAGGGTTATGGTTCTTGTGCATGGCCTTCTCATCAATGATCATTGATATCAATACACCCATGGAGTTTCATGTTGAAGTCTTGTATTGTATCTGCGATATAGCCCTAAAAGGTTACATAATAAAACAAACAAACGGCAATAACTCTTATTTAAGAAAGCTCAGGGTTATTGCTTACGTACATGGCACTGTTCCTCATTGATATCTATACAGCCATGAAGTTTCATGTTGATATCTTATATCGTTTCTGAGATATAGCCATGTAAAGTTTTGTGACAGACGGGCGGACTAACTGACAGATGGACGGACAAAGCCAATGCTATATCCCTAGACCTTTGGCAAGGGGTAATAACATACCAGAGTATTAACCTTTAATGTTGAACACATTCATTTTTTTAAAACAAATTTTCTGCACTTTTTATTAAAAAGAAATTAAAATGCTGCATTTTAACAATTAATTCATTTAAAACTAACTTAAGGAAATGTGATTCCCCAAGGGTAAGGGGGTCAAAAGGTCACAAATCTCTCACCTCCTGGTACTCTCCCATGGGGGTGAGGTACTGCAGTATCATCCTCTGTTTCATGCCCAGGGTCATGGGTTCAAGGCTGTAGGAGCCAATCACATATGGTTGGATCTCTGCCCAGCTACTGTTGCTCACATCACTCACTGCAGAGAAATAAAGCCAAAGTAAATTGTATGCTTTAGCTTTGGAAAAATGGTTTTTATTTCACTTAAAATTGATTTCAGCATTAGGGATGAGTGCACATTAATTGGTAACCATGCACAAGAATACCCCTGCAATAGGGAGAAAATTTGACCAATTTTGGCTCAAAAATTAAAATGTTCCCAGAAAGGTCACAGGGCAGGTGCATTCATACATGCACTCTAGAGACGCACACAGACCTGTCAATAAACTATGAAATACACATACATTTCCATATAATTTAAGCAAAAATTGCAATATATATGATTTACATAAGGTACTTATTAGCATAACCTTTGATTTTATGGGGATCGAAATCAGGACTTCTCTGCTTCTACGCCAAATTACGTACTGGTTGTGATTACCCCTGCTCCTTTACATACAGCATGGCAGTTGAGTGTTATTGAGAGAATCCAAATAAATTTGAGGAATAAGGTAGAGGGTCACTCCAGGAACATTTTTGTACAATTATTTAGAAATCCAATTACAAGTGTTTAACTAGGATATTTCTAAAGTTTGCTTGTTTTGTAAGCTTTGATTGTCATGACAACTATATTTTTAATTTAAGAAATTAGGTTAAGGACCATCCCAGGAATATTTCATACAAACATTTAAACATTTATGGTAAATAATATTACTAAATATTGATATTGGATGACTGAAAACTAACCCCAATATGAACTTATAATAACTAGTAAATGAATAAATGGTAAGTACTTACACATAAAGCTATCTTCCCTTACTCGTTGTCGTTTGAATCTGTACACATCCTCACTGTAATAACTTGGAGACAGTGTCCTTTTTATTCTAGCCTTTCTTTCCTCCACTGTTATTCCTTCACTCTTAACTTCACCATCAGATTCTGAGTCAATGAGGTCACCATTTGCACTAGATTTCTCCACTAGCCGTATTTCTGCATTAACTTGGTCCATCTTGTTACTGCAACAAGCTGTCTCACTAATGCTAGCTATATTATCTGGTTTATTTTTAGAGTCATTGCTTTCCTTTAATTCTAACCCTGTTTGACCCCCGTCAAAATCAGTTGCCTTTGGAGATTGTACCACTGATTTATCTGATTCTATGCCATTACATTTGTCAGACTGTGTAACTAAAATAACCTCTTCTTTTACACCATCTGATCTGGCTGGGGATTTCTTGAAAGGTGAAGATATCATTTCAGCGCGACCAGGGGACCTGGAGTAAGCTATCTTTGTAGGGGACACAAACCCGTCTGCCGTAATGCTTTTGTTTGGTGAGCCATCACAGACAGGGAAATGTCTGTTGTGGTCTTCCTGCTTGCCAGCTTCTGTCTTCAGATACTCTGCATGCATTTCCTTCTGTAGCTCATGTAGACGTTGCAGTAGCAGACTCACCTTGTATCAATACAGTATGAAAATTCATAGTTATAAAAATATGTAGGCAAATACTTAACTATTTACAACAAGACTATTGCCAAGCAATATAAGTCCCCTACCGGTTCCACAATTGTCAGAAAGTCCACCATTTCAGATTTTTTAAAATATATTTGTTGCCAAAGCAACCAGAATTTTTGACATAAACAAAATGAAATGACGTGCATAATGTCCATATTGCCATCTATCCATGTTTCAAGTTTCATGAAAAATTTAGTCTTTTTGTTGCCATAGCAACCAGAATTTTTGACGTAGGAAAGAAATGAAATGACGTGCATAACGTCCATATTGCCATCTATCTATGTTTCAAGTTTCATGAAAAAATATTAAGAACTTTAAAAGTTATCGCAGGATCCAGAAAAGTGTGACAGACTGACTGACTGACTGACAGACGGAGCAAAAACCATGAGTCCCCTCCGGGGACTAATAAAAAAAAAGAGATATGTAGCAGTTCTAGGCCTAAATGGCATAAATACAAGGGCCCAGCACCCTTCTGCACAAAGAACCCATCCCGTGGGCAACCTGCTTTAAATTGCCCTTTTGACAAAAGAGCACCCTACCCTTTTCTAATCTAATTAGATAAAGCGCTTATGTTGTGTGTGGATTCTGATGTGAATCGCAAATATTCTAACACAAACACTATTTATCCCTTGGCAGACATTATAATATGCCATCATAGCCTCTTAAGCCCTTTTTAAAAATAAATGATTTTCTTTATAAAAATGACCTCTAAGACCAACATCTTGCACCCAGACACTTTTGTGTGTGAAAAGAATGCCCTTCAATTACCAGTCGTGAGTTTTTCTCCTTGTTGTTGGATGCTACGTCCTGTAGCTCCATGGCGCCGGCCAACAGCCCCGTGGCGTAGGAGCGCAGGGGCTCATCAGCCTTCTCTGCCCACTCCAGCAGCTTGTCCACCAGGCCTTCCTGACAGCAGTTAGAATAAAACACTCTAGTTTAACCCTTTAACACTCACATCTGCGTTTAAGCATATTTGTAGTGCCTTATAAAATCAAATTAAATTTAATAACTTTCTTACTTAATTTAAATATTAAAATTGTCATTTCCAGCCCTAAGATACAGATGGGCAGCAAACAGCATAAAACCTGAACAGACTGCAAGTTACTCAGAGGCTGTTCTGGTTTTATGCTAATTGCATAAAGCGAATTTCACTTGCTTCTGAGGTGGAAAGGGTTAAACATGTTTGTCACATATTTTTGGTGTGCAGATTTCATTTGGGAACATTTTATAAATAGCAACATGATCTGCATTTGAAATGAGCGGGAAAATACAGAAGGACTGTCATTTTTTTTACTTTTTGATGTGCAATGTATTTGCCAAAAAACTGATTTCTCGCGCCATGTTGTTAATGGAGACAACAAAAGTTTACATTCATGTTAAATGACATTTAAAAAAAGCAAAACAAAGAAATAAAATAGAAAGTAAAAAAAGAAAACAAAGGTACTCAAACGAAATAACATAAAGTTTAAACTTCAATATCATTCAACTGGTATGAATGTAAACAACTACACATGTATAATTTTTCACATCATGTAACATAATAATTTGTTGGCAAACAGTGACAGAAAAGTGATTAAAAATACCCCCACCCACAGCATTTTGTAATGTGTAGCATAATGATTAAAAAAGTTCAAAGTAAACATATATAAATTGTATTCTAATAAATAATTTTTTTTTAATCATTTCAAATTAAGATGAGGGTTATTGAATCACTCTAGCTTCACACTTGTGAATTAGCCATACACATCTTAACTTCCCAACAGGAGTGATTTGACAACAAACTTTACCTACAAGTATTATTTCTTAAAAAAGAAACTAGGAATGAAGACTGGTAAAATTCAAAGCCCAAACAAATAACATATACATGTAACATATACTGGCTCTTTTTGGTTTCTCTAAATTGTATAAATATGTATCGCTCCACATAAATAATGATATATTGACATAATTAGGTTTGAAAAAGTAATAAGTCTGCAGTTATGTAATACTTTACTTGTTAGATTGCAAATGTAACTATAAAAACATTACAGATAATGACAGTTAGTCTCTTGAATGAGTTTAATAATACATGTACCACATAATTACAAATTCACTTTTTGATTATCTACATTTTGAAGAAATTACAAGCTACCATTAACAATTTTGAGCAAGTAAAAATTAACTGCATTCTGTGAAAACTGTGCTCAATGCTTGTCCCCAAAGATTAATTCCAGATAAGCATGTGCAGTTCACACAGGCTAATCAGGGACAACACTTTCATCTTTTATGGATTTTTGTGTGTAAAGGAGGTGTCTTCTAAACAAAGTCCAGTGTATGAAGAAAGTGTTATCTGCAAATATATGACACTTTACGCACATGCATACTGCCTAGATTTTTTTGACAAAAACTTATGCTTCTCATTCAATGTTTGTAAGGTATTTTTCAAAATAAAAGTTGCACTCTGAATTTCAATTACTCTACTGAGCAGAAATAGGCACTGAGCAGATATAGGCACTATTTGGGACCTAAATTAGACAATTAAAAAAAACAATGCCTGTAGACCTTCTGGTCATTAACACCCCAAAGCAGTGAGTACATACTGTTTCTTGGAAGACGACAGCCGTTTCAAGGCCAGGAAGTATATCATAGAGCAGACGACAGGCCAGTGTCTGAATGGCCACATTACGCTCTGCGTGCAACACATAACTATTTACCAGCTGGAACAAGAGAAACAAACAGAACTATGTAACAACTGAAAGAACTATGTAACACTTGAACATGTAACATTTGATACATATGCAGTTACTGCCCAAGTCCACCGATCCTTAGAAACAAACAGAACTATGTAACACTTGAACATGTAACATTTGAAACATATGCAGTTTCTTCCCAGGTCCACCGAAAAGGGTATAAAAAACTGCATTATGTCAAGGAAAAATTCTAGAATACTGGCCCTTTTGGAAGGTCAGTTGGAATATGGGCCAGTTATAGCTACAACATTGCCAGACCATGTGGCAAGTAATATATTTAGCACTGCATTTGTAAAAAAAATAGAACTATAAACCTGCAGTAAAAATAGCCATTATAAGATCATGACAGTTTGAAAACATACAAAAAACTGAGTGAGAAACTGTTACATCTGCTAAACAATCTTCTGATCACAACAGTTTCATCCACAACAATCACTGTCTTGCAAAAACAACGAACACCACAACAAACACAATTATATCACCGGAAAAATTCAACATATACATGTGTAACAGAAGAACTAAAGACATTAAAAACAAATACAAAAAAGAGCTGTCAGAGGACAGCGCACTCAACTATTCGAGTGCTTGACAGTATAATGTAAGCCATCATGGGGAAATTGTTCATATTCAAAAATTTATTAGACGATCTTTCAAAAATCAACAAAGGAAAAAAAAAATTTTTTTTTTTTTGGGGGGGGGGGGGGTAGGGGGCGGGGTTGAGAGGGGGGTATAATGTGGTGGTGTGGTCATTTATTAGATGATCTTTCAACAACAAAAAAAAAGAAAAAAAATTGGGGGAAGGGGGGGAGCAGGGATTCTGGGTTGGGGCGTGGGGTATTGTTTGGGTGGAATCCATTGTGGAATTCAGGTAAGTGTTGTTTTGTGAAAGTATTAATAAAATATGATCATAAATAAAGAAGTTATGGCAATGTAATATGCATATTGTAAATTGAAAAAGGGCCATAATTCTTATAAAATGCTTGATACAGTTGTCTGCTCTTGTTTATAGATTGGGGTCATGTTGGTAAAGAAGTATGCAAAATATAAAAGCAATATGTCAAGGGATATAGAAAATATTTGAGGTGGTACGCAAACTTTAATATAGAAAATCTAAGTGAAAAAAGGGCCATATTTGTTACAAAATGCTTGATACAGTTGTCTGCTCTTGTTAATAGGTTGGGGTCATGTTGGTTAACTTGACCTAGATATTGTCTAGATACAACTTCTGACCAAGTTTGGCCAAGACCTGATGAAAACTACTTCAATTAGAGAGCGGACACCATGCTAAATCTTTAAAATGCACTAAATGACCCCCTGAGCTAGTTTTTGACACGGCATGGCCCATATTCGAACTTGGCCTAGATGTTGTCTAGATACAACTTCTGACCAAGTTTGGTGAAGATCGGATGAAAACTACTTCAATAAGAGAGCGGACACCATGCTAAATCCTTGAAATGCACTAAGTGACCCCGTGATCTAGTTTTTGACCCGGCATGACCCATATTCGAACTTGACCTAGATATTGTCTAGATACAACGTCTGACCAAGTTTGATGAAGATTGGACAAAAACTACTTCAATTAGAGAACGGTCACCATGCTTTTTGACCCAGCATGACCCATATTTGAACTTGACCTAGATATTGTTTAGATACAACTTTTGACCAAGTTTTGGAGAGCGGACACTGCTGTAGACACCGCCCGCCAAGGGTGAAACTATAATACATCCCGTTTTAAAAAACGGGCCTATAAAAAGTGTTGTCTTGTGAGGACTGAACAGGCTAATATGGAACGACTTTTTACACACATGCATCTAGCGCCATTCCCAGAACAGAGAGTGAGGCTTAATTTGATTGAATAAAGCATGCAAGTGACAGACGGGAGAAAAATTATTTACCTCATTAACCCTTTACCACTTAGATATGTATTTTAACACATTTGTAGTCCCTCGGAAAATTACATTTTATTAAAGGCCTTTCTTACTAGATCCAAGATTTAAAGGTTTCAGTTCCAACCCTTAGATACTGATGAGCAGCATTAATCCTGAACATCCTTCAGTTACCTAACACCTGAATGATTGTAAATTATGAACAGATTTATTATTGAAACATGTACATATGATCTGCATCAACTCATATCTACTTGCCAGTACACTAATTTATTTGTGAATGACCTCAATCTGATCATGAAACCCAATGGTGCTACGTTGTTTCTTGTTTCATGCATAAAAACCACATCAGCTCAGTGAACCTTATTCATTTTAACCATGATTATTGTTATGTGACATTGTTTGTGTTCCTGTTAATGTCTATTTTACATAACAAAGTACGCATATTTTTATATAATTAAAATAACACACCTTAGGGCCATATCAATAGTCAAATATCAGTCAAATATGTTTATAGCAACAAGGTGAACTACAGAATTCTGTCATGTAGAATATGTTGCTGATTTATCTGCAATGATTCACAAACCTAGGTACCAGTTGATTTTGTAAAATACAAATTCATAACTTCTAGTATTTAAAAAACAAACTAGAAATGTGTCCAAAGGACTACGTCACACTTTACAAAACCAAGCTGTTTTTCACACATAATAATTAGAGTAAATACATGTGAGTACAGTCAATCTTGTGAATGCGACCACTTGAATTAAGCCACGGTTGTCTTATGTGACCACTTTGAATTCCCCCTGAGCGTTTTCACTCTATTTTGACATTTTATTAAGCGTTTTTTGTCTTACCCGACCATCGACAGCTTATTTTGATGTCCAAATATTCGATTTAGCGACCACCTGGTGATAAAATTAAAAAATCTGTTGATCGTTAAGGGACAAACAATATTTCGTCAGTTTGATCTACATGTAATCAAAGGAAAGCCGCTTCCTGTCAAGAAGCCATAAAACAACACTTTCTCGTCGATAAAATTGGCTTCCTTTGTCTTACTCAACATGCTAAACTAACAGTGTAATAGCACATGCATAGCTCCGCCTTTTGAATCTTTTACCAAGAACGAAGGTGGAGTTCACGGTTACGAGCTCTAACCAATTCGTTGATATTGAACATGTGATTCACGCATGTTCAGTCCCAATTATTTGCAAGCGTTATTATTCGGAATAAGCTTTCAAACAATGAATACATTTGTCTCGGCTTTCCGCAAAATGCTGAAGAGTTCCGATATAACAACTTCTAGTAGATTTCCAAAAAAATGGCAAATGTCTGTGTTAACGAAATTCATAAACATAAAGTTACAATAATATGAGCTAACAGAACATAGGTAATGGTAAGAACGATATACATGTCAACTTTGACAACATGAACAATAAGGCAAGAAAAATGGAATAATTTACAGTTGAATAGTGATTTTACAAAATTGCCATGAACGATGAAATACTAAAAACTATGATGATCTGTCATTTTTCCTTAATGTTGATAACAAATAAATGACACAACAAAATATAAACGTTTACAAAAATAGTAATTTCTAAAACCAGTATATAAAAAATTGTCCTCTGACATGATAAATCAAACTCAACTGTAAAAAAACCCAATCAGGGCCCAGTTAAGGTAAACAGTCTGTTAACTTCTGACCCAAATAAAATTAATTGTAAAAGAATTGTTATTATCCAACATTTTAAAATTATTCAAATAGGTATAACAATTTAGTTACATAAATAATGTGATCAACAAATAAACAGCTGTTAGCTTAATTGGCCGCTTAAGTTTCGAGCAACCAGGCCCAAGAAATGAAACACAACGCCCGGCTCATGTGCCATCATTGCTGTACCGTATCTACAAACACATCTCGTTTTTCAACAGCTGGCAACACAGCCAAAAGAAGCCTCCCAGCCACTGCCACAAGATTGTTGTTACCATGGGGATCTACAAGGTACTCACACACCATCTGAAAGTTACCGCACACTCATTGTCCTCATTAGAGTTGAAACTAGTTGTTGGTATTTAAACCCTCCCAAACAACTTTTTAAATATAATATTGTTTCATTACCTATTTTTTTAGGTTTTATTTATAACGATTGTGTTCATCAAGCAACCGTGTGCAAAACCCCCATACTGACTTTTATTGGGGTAGGTACTATGGCAAATATCATAAGTTTGATAAAAGAAGTTTTACCCTGTTCATGAATTCTTCATTTTTAAAGAGGGCTTTAAACAGGTGTCCAAGAGAACAGGTGGGGTTGGCTCTTCCTGTAAAATGAAAGCACAACTAAAAGAGTTAATCATATCTTGAGATACATATTTAAAACAAAAGATTTCATTATTTTATAGAATGTTCACAGAGACAAGAAAGAATCATTATACATGATTACCAATGAACAGGGCTCGGCCGTGAGGGCGACGTGGGCGACATCTTCGCCCGGCACATAATAATGTCGCCCTTAAATTACATGAAGGAGAAGTTGACTTCGCCTTCTTTTTTTACATCAACGTTTTTCTCTCTCAACTTTTTCTTCTAAAAATTCTCTATTTTCACATATCATAAAGTCACCGATGACGCTTGTTATGTTATCACTTTATTATCACAGCAAAAGATCGACTGCTGTGAAAGCTTATCCAGGCAACTAGCATACATGGGCATCCACTCCAAACAATAACGGTTTAGATCAAAAGATCATAGCGAGTGTCATTTCGCCGACAGTTTGGATAGTTCTCTGTTCTGCAAGCCCAATTAGTACACGCCTTGCAGGAGGATTTAAGCGGTACATTTACATCGATAGTTACCAATGAGAACGCGTGCATTGTACATACATATGCAGTAGTTTACCTGAGCGATGAAATGACGTCGTTATAGACATGTATTTATGCTTAAAAAAGTTTACACGCAACACATTCCCAACAGTAAATATGAATACGATTTATTCTAGTATGTTCTACTGTTTACTTGTTTCGTGTTTCAAAACTCTTAAACACTAATTATCCAGTCGATGTGCAATTTATTTTGTAAGACATTAATTCAGTACTATATAAACAAAAACTTACAACCCACCCGTGCAAACTGTAGTGCTAATTTCCATAACTTTCTCTACCGTATCCATACGTAAACGACTTTATTTTATATACCGCAACCTCTTTGCGCGTGCTGTAAGTTGTCTTATGATTACGTGATAATTGATTGACCATTCGTTAATTACATGTTTTTGGCAGTCAGAAAAATTATTAAAGAAAAACAAAATTGATCAAAGATCTGTTAATTACATAGATCCACTACTGTAAAAGTCCAGCGAGTTTTGACAGTTTGTTAATCCACCGCTAATTATGAAAAACACCCATCTTATATAAACTGGAATCACAGTTCATTTTTATACTAACAAGTCCTAATACTACACAATAGACATTGAGAAAACACATTTCCTCGATTAGATATAAATTATCAGAGTAGAATAAAATTGCTACGTCATGACTCATGACCTTCGACATTGCACATGGCAGATGAATTGTAACATTCAACCCGCGTTCAATTCAAAGCTGGCGATTCAAATTACAAGTAATGGTGATTCAATAATGGAGAAAGCATTAACTGGATTAAACAAACATGTACGTGTAATAAGGTTTGTTAAACCAATAACAACAAGGACAATTTGGATTATTAAATGATTCTCAAGAGTACATATTTCGGATATGTATACAATTCAGATAAACAGTAATAGATATACTATATGTCCCATGCATTAAGATTGTGTTTTGTTAAGACTCGTTTTTACCACAATTTGGTGATTTCATGACGCGAAGAATTCCCAATGGCATTGGTACCGGACCTGTTCCCAATTGGGTGAAAAAAATCACTGACTAATTATCATGTATCGATACATTATGATGTAAATAGGGTTTGGATTGTCATTGCATTATTAAAGTACTGTTTATTTTTATGATGCACATGGAAATCACAAGTTTTATTTGTATGAATTGATTTTTGTGACTTAATATGACTTTTGTAAGGATTTATTGAATTTGAAAATAGTATTTGTTTGTCATTGATGATGATACTAAGGCTTGGTGTAATGAGGGGTATAAAACAAGCAAAGATTTTATTAAACGCCGAACAGAAATCACTTCTCCTTCTAGTAGCCTCACTTCTCCCTAATTTCAGCTCAGGGAGAAGTCACTTCTCCCTCAAGTTTGAACCTAGGCTGAGCCCTGATGAACAAGAATTATAAGATAAGGATATGATTATATAACAATATCAGTGACAATGATGAAGTGGAAAATACATCTAAATGAACATGATCAATGTACAATAATATTGTACCTGGGTGGCGATCATCAAATGGATCTGGATCCATTTTATAGTAGGCTTCAGTCTCATTTTCAAAAATCTCTGCAAGTCTGAAATGCAAAAAACTGAGTCTTAGACTGTGTCTTAGACCACTTTGGCTAACAAGCATCTAATAAGTTTACAACTACATGTATTACAAAATATAGATTATTACATGTATAATGTTGTTGGTTAAATGAATACAAAAAGTGATTTGGACATCAAAAAAATATTTTCACAAGCAGCTAAGTACCAGCTTTATAAGATATAATCTCAATGATAGGTAACAGTACTGTACATATTATTCCCCCCTTCGAAGAAGAGTGGGTATATTGTTTTGCACATGTCGGTCGGTCCGTCAGTCGGTCGGTCCGTCCACCAGATGGTTTCCGGATGATAACTCAAGAAAGCTTAGTCCTAGGATCATGAAACTTCATAGGTACATTGATCATGACTGGCAGATGGCCCCTATTGATTTTCAGGTCACTAGGTCAAAGGTCAATTTCACAGTGACTCGAAATAGTAATATGATTTCCGGATTATAACTCAAGAATGCTTAGGCCTAGTATCATGAAACTTCATATGTACATTGATCATGACTGGCAGATGACCCCTATAGATTTTCAGGTCACTAGGTCAAAGGTCAGGGTGACTTGAAATAGTAAAATGGTTTCCGGATGATAACTCAAGAATGCTTATGCCTAGGATCATGAAACTTCATAGGTAAATTGATCATGACTGGCAAATGACCCCTATTGATTTTCAGGTCACTAGGTCAAAGGTCAAGGTCACAGTGACTTGAAACAGTAAAATTATTTCCGGATGATAACTCAAGAATACTTACGCCTAGGATCATGAATCTTCATAGGAACATTGATCATGACTGGCAGATGACCCCTATTGATTTTCAGGTCACTAGGTCAAAGTCACAGTGACTCGAAATAGTAAAATGGTTTCAGGATGATAACTCAAGAATGCTTACGCCTAGGATCATGAAACTTCATAGGTACATTGATAATGACTGGCAGATGACCCCTATTGATTTTCAGGTCACTAGGTCAAAGGTCAAGGTCACAGTGACTCAAAACAGTAAAATGGTTTCCGGATGATAACTCAAGAATGCTTACGCCTAGGATCATGAAACTTCATAGGTGCATTGATCATGACTGGCAGATGACCCCTATTAGTTTTCAGGTCACTAGGTCAAGGTCACAGTGACTCGAAACAGTAAAATGATTTCCAGATGATAACTCAAGAATAATTAGGCCTAGGATCATGAAACTTCATAGGTACATTGATCGTGTTGCAGATGACCCCTATTTATTTTCAGGTCACTAGGTCAAAGGTCAAGGTCACAGTGACAAAAAACGTATTCGCACAATGGCTGCCACTACAACTGACAACCCATATGGGAGGGCATGCATGTTTTACAAACAGCCCTTGTTGTATTTATGTCAGTCTGAGACCTGATGTAAAAAAACCCAAACATTTTCTGATTGCTAACCTTTTCAGTTTGGGCACAGGATCTGAGACAGCAAAACCTGCAGCATTGTTTTCAGTGTTCCACTCCTCCAACAGGTTGTTGAGTTCTGTTAGTGAGTCCAGAGCAGCCATGGCTCTTGTATCTGCAAGGACATCACATATGAAAAAACTGAATGATTGGAGTTACTAGCCAAGATACACTACATCTAGCGTGATTTCTGCCTAAAACACCGTCCCACCATGGACCATTTTTTGTCAGCGTGGACAATCACCGTGGACTGAAGGTGGTTCTATCAAGATAGATCACGGTGACAGTGGGTGAGCGCCGTGGACATTATCAGGAAATCAATCTCACATTGGACCACCGAAGCCACGGTGTAGGTTTTGAGGGATGTCTGGAGAGTTAAGGCATGTTCATGACTTTTATGCATTCTCTTGTAGACAGTGGCAGTAAAATTGTGTGTAATTCTGCCAACCTAGCCATTAAGAAAAAAGACATGTACCCTGCAGCCTCAAAGGTAGCAGAGAGGTTATTGGTAGCACCAGTAAGTACTGTACATGTAGATTGTGAACATGGGTTCAGCAAACACATATTTAAGTATAAATCATAGACATTATGTCTTTCTTTTAAATTTTATAATCTGAATATACGGTTATCACATTTAAAGGGACCTTTAAAAAAAATTTAAGATTCGCAAATTTTTGTTGAAGTAATTATATATGTGAGGAAACAATAATACTGCATGTTACCATGCTCTAAAATATCCATTATATGTATCTTTTGACTATTTAAAAATCTGAAAATTATCAAGCGTGGCAATGAGAAGCCATTGAATAATTTGGAGAGTTCTGTTGTTATTGTTATATTTTGTGACACTACGAGGATTGCTTATATAATACGTCTCTAATTGTACGAGCACAAATGGCCTAGTGGTCTTAGTGTCAGATTTTTACTCCAGGGGTCAGCGGTTCCAGCCTAACTGTTTATAAAGATTAGGCCTAAAACGGATAAATTAAACAGGACATTTACAAAACTTCTGCATCATTTATCAAATTTTAAGATTTGTTTTTGTTTTCCTTTTTGAGAAGCTGCTCTGCATAGTGCTGGGCATCACACAAGCCTTTCTGAGACTTTTGAGCAAAACCGACCGATTTGTTTTCCATAAACTTTACTTCAATAGAACAAATGTGAACTTGCATAGATTTTTAGAGAGCTTACATGTATATGTGACTGTCTGTTAACAAAATCAGCTATGGAATTATAAAGATCAGATGTTCAAACACTGTCAACGGGTTGCTAAATTAACGACTTGAAGACAAAAAACAATTGTTCCCATGCAAATTTAGTCTGTATGTCAGGAACCTCAATCTATTAAATCTGCGGCCTAATTTCGGCCGCAGTCAAAAAGTATACTTTTCTACCCTTTTAAGGAGAAAAATTCCCCCTGAAATTTATACAAGAAGGCCATGATGGCCCTGAATCGCTCACCCGACTAACCAAATACAATCCCAACCCAGATTTCATAAAGATAAACATCCTGACCAAATTTCATAAAGATTGAATGAAAACTGTGACCTCTATTGTTTACAAAAGGAGGTTTTTTCTAATATTTGACCTATTGACCTAGTTTTTGACCCCAGGTCACCCAAATACAATCCCAACCCAGATTTCACCAAGATAAACATTCTAATCAAATTTATACAAATTGGATAAAAACTGTAACCTCTATTGCCTACACAAGGTTTTTCTATTATTTGATCTAGTGACCTAGTTTTTGACCCCAGATGACCCAAATACAATCCCAACCCAGATTTCATCAAGATAAACATTCTGACCAAATTTTGTAAAGATTGGATGAAAACTGCGACCTCTATTGTCTATACAAGGTTTTTCTTATATTTGACCTAGTGACCTAGTTTTGACCTAGTGACCTAGTTTTTGACCCCAGATGACCCAAATACAATCCCAACCCAGATTTTATCAAGATAAACATTCTGACCAAATTTCATAAAGATTGGATGAAAACTGTGATTTCTTCAAGACAAACATTCTGACCAAATTTCATAAAGATTGGATTAAAACAGTGACCTCTATTGTCTACACAAGGTTTTTCTAATATTTGACCAAGTGACCCAGTTTTTTACCCCAGATGACCCAAATACAATCCAAACCCAGATTTCATCAAGATAACATTCTGACCAAATTTCATAAAGATTGGATGAAAACTGCGACCTCTATTGTCTATACAAGGTTTTTCTATTACTTGACCTAGTGACCTAGTTTTTTACCTAGTGACCTAGTTTTTGACCCCAGATGACCCAAATACAATCCCAACCCAGTTTTTATCAAGATAAACATTCTGACCAAATTTCATAAAGATTGGATAAAAACTGTGACCTCTACTGTCTACATGAACAAATTGTTGATGGTTTTTCTATTATTTGACCTAGTGACCCAGTTTTTGACCTCAGATGACCCAAATACAATCCCTACCCAGATTTCATCAAGATAAACAATCTGACCGAATTTCATAAAGATTGGATGAAAACTGCGACCTTTATTGTCTACACAAAGTTTTTCTATTATTTGACCTAGTTTTTGACCTAGTGACCTAGTTTTTGACCCCAGATGACCCAAATACAATCCCAACCCAGATTTAATCAAGATAAAGATTCTGACCAAATTTCATAAAGATTGGAGGAAAACTGCAACCCCTATTGTCTATACAATGTTTTTCTATTATTTGACCTAGTTTTTGACCTAGTGACCTAGTTTTTGACCCCAGATGACCCAAATACACTCCTAATTCAGATTCCATCAAGATAAACATTCTGAACAAATTTCATAAAGATTGGATGAAAACTGCGACCTCTATTGTCTACACAAAGTTTTTCTATTATTTGACCTAGTTTTTGACCTAGTGACCTAGTTTTTGACCTCAGATGACCCAAATACAATCCAAACCCAGATTTCATCAAGATAAACATTCAGACCAAATTTGATAAAGATTGGATGAAAACTTCGACCTCTATAGTCTACACAAGGTTTTTTTAATTATTTGACCTAGTTTTTGACCCCAGATGACCCAAATATAATCCCAACCCAGATTTCATCAACACAAACATTCTGACAAAATTTCATAAAGATTGGATGAAAACTGTGACCTCTACTGTCTACACAAGCAAATTGTTGACGTACGCACACACGCACACACGCACGCACATACGGACGCCGGACATCACACGGTAACATAAGCTCACCATGTCACTTTGTGACGGGCGAGCTAAATAAAAACAAGAGCACCGCCTTGCGGGTGCAGACCGCTCATCTATTTTCTTTTTAAAGGTGAAGGGACTCTCATTTTCAATCACACAGGAGGGAGGGGTGGAGTGAAGAGGGGTGTATAGCATGGGAATGTGGACATTTATTACATTATTTTCCAAAAATGGGAAAAAAAATGCTAAAAAAAAAAAAAAAATCGGGGGGGGGGGGGGGTTTAACCATTAAAAAAAATGAAATTTGGGGTGGAGGTGGGGTGGGGGGGGTATAGTGTGAGGGTGTGGTGGTCATTTGTGAGATGATCTTAAAAAAAAAAAAAATAGGGGGGGGGGATTCGGGTGGGGGGATTCTTGGGTGCGATGGTTGGACGGTATTTCAAACATAAAATAAATATTTGTGTTTTTTATCGGTTTCAAAAAAAAATTATTTGGGTGGGGTGGGGTGGGGGTATAGTGTGAGGGTGTGGTGGTTATTTGTGAGATGATCTTAAAAAAAAATAATATATAGGGGGGGGGTTGGGGGGGGGGGGGAGGGGGGGAGGGCACGGGGGGATGGTTTGGGTGGAGTCTATTGTGGTATGTAAGGTAAGAGTAGTTTTGTCAAAGTATCAATCAAATCTAATCATAAATAAAGAAGTTAGGCAATTTAAGCAAAATTTAATAATTTGACCTTGAGAGTCAAGGTCATTCAAAGGTCAAGGTAAAATTCAACTTGCCAGGTACTGTAACCTCATGATAGCATGAAAGTATTTGAAGTTTGAAAGCAATAGCCTTGATAGCTAAGAAGTAAAGTGGATCGAAACACAAAATTTAACCATATATTCAAAGTTACTAAGTCAAAAAAGGGCCATAATTCCGTAAAAATGACAACCAGAGTTATGCAACTTGTCCTTTTACTGTACCCTTATGATAGTTTGCGAGTGTTCCAAGTATGAAAGCAATATCTATGATACTTTAGGGGTAAAGTGGACCAAAACACAAAACTTAACCAAATTTTCAATTTTCTAAGTATAAAGGGCCCATAATTCTGCCCAAATGCCAGTCAGAGTTACATAACTTAGCCTGCACAGTCCCCTTATGATAGTTAATAAGTGTTGCAAGTATGAAAGCAATAGCTTTGATACTGTAGGAATAGAGTGGACCTAAACACAAAACTTAACCAAATTTTCAATTTTCTAAGTATAAAAAGGGCCCATAATTCTGTCAAAATGCTAGTCAGAGTTACATTACTTTGCCTGCACAGTCCCCTTATGATAGTTAGTAAGTGTTGCAAGTATGAAAGCAATAGCTTTGATACTTACGGAATAAAATGGACCTAAACACAAAACTTAACCAAAATTTTCAATTTTCTAAGTATAAAAAGGGCACATAATTCTGTCAAAATGCACGCCAGAGTTATCTAACTTTGCCTGCCCAGTCCCCTCATGATAGTAAGTAGGTGTTCTAAGTTTGAATGCAATAGCATTGATACTTTCTGAGAAAAGTGGACCTAAACACAAAACTTAACCAAAATTTTCAATTTTCTAAGTATAAAAAGGGCACATAATTCTGTCAAATTGCACGCCAGAGTTATCTAACTTTGCCTGCCCAGTCCTCTCATGATGGTAAGTAAGTGTACCAAGTTTGAATGCAATAGCATTGATACTTTCTGAGAAAAGTGGACCTAAACGCAAAACTTAACCGGACGCCAACGCCGACGCCAAGGTGATGACAATAGCTCATAATTTTTTTTCAAAAAATTGATGAGCTAAAAATATTTAATAAGATGTCTCTCATGATAATTATATCTCGATTCTATTTCAATTTAATATTGTCAAACATACTAAATTATGAAAAAAGAAACGAATATAGTGCAAACATGTACAAATGTAGTAATGAGAGAGTAAGTAAAAAAATCCCCCCAAAAGCGAAACGCCACAAAAATTCCCCTTCATGAGGGTAGCGACCCGCTTCCCCTAAAATAGATTGAGGGCCCTGTATGTTGACCAGTGCCGGCAAATAAATGTTGTAATAAAAAACTTGCGACAAGTATGTAAAAGCTGTTAGTACCTAGACCACTGTGTTGTGATTATTTTTAGTATGACAGTGTACAGTAGCAACACCCTTGTTTACTAATTATTAATTCATATTGTGAAATGCATGATTTGGCTGTTACTTGTTGTTCCATGATAAATGTATAATATGCTGGTCAGCGCTTCCATTAGCTTTCAAAAGTTGGAAGTCCTGACTTCCAAGCCTAAAATTACCCAGTTTTATTTCAATGAATTTTTTAGTAAACCCTACCATATGTATTGATCGCTGGATACATACTGTAAACGTATAGAAATTGGTCGGTATGAAATTTCGTGGTTTCATGAAAAACAACTAATTTGTTGACATGTAATTTCGTGGATTTCAAATTTTCGAGGAAGACTGATCGTCATAATAATTATACTTTTATTAAAACAACCAGAGTAATAACGAAGCATAATCTGCTAATCTGGGTTGACAGCAAGACTTGAGGTTAATGTGCACTGAAGCATGAAAGTGTTGCCGATAATTGTCGATAAGAGCAATAAAGCGGCGCACTTGTGGGTCCCAGCTCGCTAATTGCCATCGATGTTGTTTTGACAATATTTGCACTTCTCAGTGCAATCGGTTCCCTAGAAGAAACACTTGAGTAAAAAGGTCCCCAAAATACATGTGTGAAAATATATGTCTCTTTTAAATTTAATTTGCGCATATTGACATATATGATAAATCTGCAAACGGTTAATTTTACGACGTCACGTAAAAGAAATTTGTTTTTCTTCACAATTGGTAATGCTATTTATTATCTTCATTTACCATGATTAATAAAACGTACATTAACGATGATGAATAAAAAAAGAAAAACTGATAGATATAGTGTAATGTGAACTACTGAAGTGAAGTAACTATTACAAAAACAATTATCTCAGATAACTTACAACTCAAGAAAATGTCGGAAATGACATTCGGAAATGACCGGTTTAGGATTAAAAATGTATAAATAATCGTTGGTACTTGAATTCGTGGTTCAGTGGACCAACGAAATCCACGAAAATTCGTACCACACGAAATTTAATGGTTTTACAGTACATGTTCAAACACTATCCATTACTCTATAGTCGAGTATAATTGCGATTTCAATATTCAAAACCAAAATATGACCAGTATTGACACTTATGTTTATAAGAACTTTATAAACACAAACGTCTGCCATTTTACGCAAGCACATATGAAAAGTGAATTTTTGGATGGGATAATTCCAATTGAACATGCGTAAATCAATTGATGCGATGTGCAAGATGCTCGCACTGTTCATATCTGGTTATAACAACCAATCAATGAGCGACTTTATTATTCGTAAATTTACGTACTTTTTCTATAGTTTCAATGTGTCAATACTCTCATTGTGTGCATTAATGCCAAAGTATTTTTTCATTTTAAAATACTACATGTACTGAGTTGCACGTCTATATTTAGTTACGACACATGGTTGGTTTTGACACGCACACTTTCCATGTGTGGAAATTTACTCTGTCAGCAACAATGTTGCACTCTTATTAAAACACGGGTTTTACATGGCATCATCATGCCATCATGTATAGTGAATGAAGCAGATGCGTACAAAGAGACTTAAATAATATTAACACAAGGCTGTAGAAGAATTGTGCAATTCAGTTCTATAATAGGACATGATGAAATATACTTGTACTGAAATTAAATTGTTACCACATACAATTTGTAGTGGTTATTGTTTTCACAACATACTCGCCATAAGTAATACAGGGCTCGAATAGAACACTCTGGCCATGTGCGAGTTAATTTAAAAAACGCGTCTAAAATGTGAGTGCACAAATTAGGTTATCGCAATTGTTTGCGAGTTGGAAAAAATTTAAAGATTATCACATATTGCATATATTACCTGATTATCCCGGATAATTATTTAATCCAGCACTAAAATATTTAAACACAAATGCAGACCGAGAATGAACGAAAATTTTGTTTAAGAATTGAATAAACACAACCGGTCGCCATATGTCGGAAGTGCCAGGTGAGCATTAATAGCAAAAGGGAACACATGATATGATGACGTTATACAGGGTATTCCCATTGAACATGCGAAACCAACACAGAGCGATGTGAGTGAATCCGATAAAACGTCATAATTTTAAAATGGCAACCAATCTAAGATTGTTATATGATTTGTGTTTAAAACAAAAAGCATGATGTAACCCCAACCCATTTTCAGATGTGTACTTTATTCGGTAAACGTCGGGTTGTTGATCAGACAGTTTATTTTTGAGCTGTGCAATCAGTTTATACTTTATTTAAAAACAAAAAAACTCGACAAGGTGTCACAAGGGCTGAATGAGTTGCTGAGAAAGATCTAGATCATAGTATACCATTAAATAGTGTAATTTGCACTGTTCTTGCATTTGTTAACCTTTTAAGTTAAATTAAACATAGTTCTACCAGTTTTATATTTGTGTAACTGTTACCACAGTATCACTAAAAGATCAGGGATTTATTTTTTCGGTTTAGATCTACCAAAGGATGCATTTTTTTTAAACTTGTATTGCGTGTTGGACAGAAAAAATGCGAGTCAAAATTTAAACAACTCGCAATTTTTTGCCCTTATTAATTGCTCATCATTTGCATTTAACTTCTTATAAGGAACATTTGTTGTTTATCTCATCATCACACCTTTTTACTGTTAACAATTACTTTAACTTTAAGTAATTGTTTACTGTAAAAAGGTGTGATGACAGTCTCAGCCAAACATGGCCGGACCGACGGTCATGTCCTGTAAAATTTTGTAAGGTCTGGCCTGTCGCTCAAATTTACAGGACCGATTGTTCTGTAAAAAAAAGAGAACAAATTTGTTGGTTTGTATAGGTTTGTAAACGGCTCTGAAAGTTTTCTGAGGTGCAAAAATATTGATAGTGTCTTGATACACGTGCTTTTCCATTATAAGAATGCTCTTTCTGCTGACAGAATTTTCCGAGTGCACCTGATTGGTCCATTTTTGTGCATCTTACGAATGCGGGTCAGGACGGTCCAAATCCATGACAGCCTAGTCGCTTAACAAGAATTTTGATAATCATAAATCTGAATATTAAGATTTAAATGATACAGATATCAATTTTTGTGGTTGTAATAGCAATAGTAATGTATAATAATGATCATTGTCATTCGAACCGTTATTATCTTGGCTGTCAATGTCAATGCGTGAAAAAGGCTGGTCATCATTTATTGAGGTCGTCGTCGGTTTAGGCCGTATTGACCAGACTCATATCTGACATGCCCCCTAAGCGTAGCTTAGGTAAACAAGTATCAGCTACTTTGGTTTTGGAAAATGTTCCTAAGATATAACAAATGAGCGATTCCCGTTTATATTAACTGTTAACATGGGTTCAACATTTTTAAAAATATGTTTCCACTTAACAAGACTAGTACCATGTATGGCGTGTATTATTATTTAACGTCAGATACAAATGTGTGACCTTGATATTAATAGCTTTTTCATCATTTATCATTTTATATAAAAAAAAACTTGATCCCAGCAATGATACCAAGTTATTTTACTATTATATTCTGTCACCAGAAGGTCCTGTAAAAAAGAAGAGGTCATGTATTTTTTCCCATTTAACAGTACCTACTGTCCTGTACAAATTTGCCTAGTTTGGATTTGACTTTGATGATATTACCCGACACCGTCATGTACTGTTTAATTACTGTTGGATATTATGTAAATTTTAAAACTGTGATTCCTTGTCAATCAAACTGCGATAAACACTAACTTCAAGACTGACGTCAATCAAAAATAATGATCACCAGTTAAGTTAGTTAACCCTGCACTTATACACATTCTCGTTACCCATTGGACGCTGAACAGCACAGTTTTGCGACTGGAAAGTTACCTGAGAATTTCTCGTGGTGCATTTGTGTTAGCATGCATGGCTGTGTAATGTGACTTTATTATTTGATACTCAAATATCTATTAATGACTTATCAGTGGGTGATCTATTACCCCCCATGTCGCTTTTATGGCGATAAAGCGCTGAGCACAGTTAACAGAGTGAATGACCAGATTAACTGTTGTGATTTGTATGTCCTGTGTATTAGAAAATAGTATACATGCGGATTATTGGACGTCCAAGTGACTTCCACCATTTGCAAAACAGGTGTACGACTGCTGATTTTGGGCCTAATTTATGCTCGGACGTCCATTAACAAAAGGGCTGACGCTGGTACAAAAGCAGCATTGTTTTTTATTTAAAAGGTAATACAATTTTACGAGTTTGTATTGAACAAACTGCCATCGTGGAATATCTGCAACATGCGCTCAATGCAACAAAAAATCATAAATGTCCGAATACTTTCGCAACTTTGCCAGACGCTCCATTCACGTTCATGTTTGGAACAATTCAGAGAATGTATGGATGCTGCAAAGTACTACTGACTTGAGAAATTTTGCGAAAATGAACTTTTTATATTCAGAAATATTACAAATTACTATCCGGTAACCATGAAATAATGTTGTTGTGAAAACTGCAAGAGCCGAGTCTGTATGTATTTTTAAGATAAGGCTTTAAAAAAAAAAATGTTGTGGTTCTGGTAACATTGCCAAAATTTCTAGGTAGGGTAGGTCGATTTTTTATTTTATTTTTTTATTATTTTATTTTCTCCAGACAAGATGCCTGTTTTTAAAGGTAATTTTATGCTGATGGTTTTCACATAAAACCTATATGTACACCATAGAAAAGTGTTCCCATTATTGTGTAGTGATCTTCATTGTATATTTATCATTTTAACAACTATTTTTCCAGCCAGGTGAAATTCAACCTATGATAAAAACCAACAGAACAACCACCATGATTCCGTTTTACTCCCCAAAACTTAGTTTAATGCCGGTGTATGGAGGTAATCAATGCAACTTGGCATGCTGGGAAATTTGTCGTCTGCTTAAATGTCGTCTGTTGAATTTCTAAAATTAGCATTTTCTTCGAATTTTTTTCAAAGAATACTATCAGAATAGCAAACAGTTTGGATCCAGATGAGACGCCACGTTCTGTGGGGGGGCGGGGGGGGGGGGGGGGGGGGGGGGTTTTGGGTGCGATGGTTGGACGGTATTTCAAACATAACCGTTTTAAAAACAAAATGGGGGGGGGGGGGTATAGTGTGAGGGTGTAGTGATAATTTGTGAGATGAAAAAAAAAAATTAGGGGGGGGGAGGGGGGGAGGGGGGGGGAGGGCACGGGGGATGGTTTGGGTGAAGTCTATTGTGGTATGTCAGGTAAGAGTAGTTTCATCAAAGTATCAATCAAATCTAATCATAAATAAAGAAGTTATGGCGATTTTAGCAAAATTTAATAATTTGACCTTGAGAGTCAAGGTCATTCAAAGGTCAAAGTAAAATTCAAGTTGCCAGGTACAGTAACCTCATGATAGCATGTAAGTATTTGAAGTTTGAAAGCAATAGCCTTGATACTTCGAGTGGATCGAAACACAAAATTTAACCATATATTCAAAGTTACTAAGTCAAAAAATTTTCAATTTTTTAAGTATAAAGGGCCCATAATTCCGTCCAAATGCCAGTCAGAGTTACATAACTTTGCCTGCACCGTCCCCTTATGATAGTTCATAAATCTTGCAAGTATGAAAGCAATAGCTTTGATACTGTAGGAATAAAGTGGACCTAAACACAAAACTTAATCAAATTTTCAATTTTCTAAGTATAAAAAGGGCACATAATTCTGTCAAAATGCCAGTCAGAGTTACATTACTTTGCCTGCACAGTCCCCTTATGATAGTTAGTAAGTGTTGCAAGTATGAAAGCAATAGCTTTGATGCTTAAGGAACAAGAGCACCGCCTTGCGGGTGCAGACCGCTCATCTATTTTCTTTTTAAAGGTGAAGGGACTCTCATTTTCAATCACAAAGGAGGGAGGGGTGGAGTGAAGAGCGGTGCATTGTGTGGGGGTGTAGACATTTATTACATTTTCTTCCAAAAATGCGAAAAAAAGGAAAAAAAATCGGGGGGGGGGGGGGGGGGGGGGGGGGGGGGGGGGGGGGGGGGGGGGGGGGGGGGGGGGGGATTCTTGGGTGCGATGGTTGGACGGTATTTCAAACAAAAATAATAAAATAACTATTTGTGTTTTTATAACTGTTTCATAAAAAAAAATGGGGGGGGGGGGGGGGGGGGGGGGGGTTTGAGGTGGGGGGTCTAGTGTGAGGGCTGTGGTGGTAATTTGTGAGATGATCTTAAAAAAAAAAAAAAAAAAAAAAAATAGGGGGGGGGGTGGGGGGGGGATTACGGGTGGGGGAGGGGGGGTGGGGATTCTTGGGTGCGATGGTTGACGGTATTTCAAACATAAAATAATAAAAAAAATAGTTTTGTTTTTTTACCGTTTAAAAAAAATTGTGGAGGGTGATGTGGGGTGGGGGGGGGGGGTATAGTGTGAGGGTGTGGTGGTCATTTGTGAGATGATCTTAAAAAAAAAAAAAAAAAAAAAAAAAAAAAAAAAAATAAGGGGGGGGGGGGGGGGGCACTGGCGATGGTTTGGGTGGAGTCTATTGTGGTATGTCAGGTAAGAGTAGTTTTGTCAAAGTATCAATCAAATTTAATCATAAATTGAGAAGTTATGGCAATTTTAGAGAAATTTAATAATTTGACCTTGAGAGTCAAGGTCATTCAAAGGTCAAGGTAAAATTCAACTTGCCAGGTACAGTAACCTCATGATAGCATGAAAGTATTTGAAGTTTGAAAGCAATAGCCTTGATACTTAAGAAGTAAAGTGGATCGAAACACAAAATTTAACCATATATTCAAAGTTACTAAGTCAAAAAAGGGCCATAATTCCGTAAAAATGACATCCAGAGTTATGCAACTTGTCCTTTTACTGTACCCTTATGATAGTTTGCGAGTGTTCCAAGTATGATAGCAATATCTATGATACTTTAGGGGTAAAGTGGACCAAAACACAAAACTTAACCAAACTTTCAATTTTCTAAGTATAAAGGGCCCATAATTCCGTCCAAATGCCAGTCAGAGTTACATAACTTTGCCTGCACAGTCCCCTTACGGTAGTTAGTAAGTGTTGCAAGTATGAAAGCAATAGCTTTGATACTTAAGGAATAAAATGGACCTTAACACAAAACTTAACCAAAATTTTCAATTTTCTAAGTATAAAAAGGGCACATAATTCTGTCAAAATGCACGCCAGAGTTATCTAACTTTGCGTGCCCAGTCCCCTCATGATAGTAAGTAAGTGTACCAAGTTTGAATGCAATAGCATTGATACTTTCTGAAAAAAGTGGACCTAAACGCAAAACTTAACCAAAATTTTCAATTTTCTAAGTATAAAAAGGGCACATAATTCAGTCAAAATGCACGCCAGAGTTATCTAACTTTGCCTGCCCAGTCCCCTCATGGTAGTAAGTAAGTGTACCAAGTTTGAATGCAATAGCATTGATACTTTCTGAGAAAAGTGGACCTAAACGCAAAACTTAACCGGACGCCGACGCCGACGCCGACGCCAAGGTGATGACAATAGCTCATAATTTTTTTTCAAAAAATAGATGAGCTAATAAAATGGACTTAAACACAAAACTTAACCAAAATTGTCAATTTTCTAAGTATTAAAAGGGCACATAATTCTGTCAAAATGCATGCCAGAGTTATCTAACTTTGCCTGCCCAGTCCCCTCATGATAGTAAGTAAGTGTACCAAGTTTGAATGCAATAGCATTGATACTTACTGAGAAAAGTGGAACTAAACGCAAAACTTAACCAAAATTTTCAATTTTTTAAGTATAAAAAGGGCACATAATTCTGTCAAAATGCACGCCAGAGTTATCTAACTTTGCCTGCCCAGTCCCCTCATGATAGTAAGTAAGTGTACCAAGTTTGAATGCAATAGCATTGATACTTTCTGAGAAAAGTGGACCTAAACGCAAAACTTAACCGGACGCCGACGCCAACGCCAACGCCGACGCCGACGCCAAGGTGATGACAATAGCTCATAATTTTTTTTCAAAAAATAGATGAGCTAAAAATGTTTTACCCTTTCCTGCATAGATACACATAATCCCGTCTCGATTGATTCCGTATCAACAATACTTTCTATCTATTATTGCATATACTTACTACTTTTTCTGTCGCAACTTATTACCCGATAATCCTGTTTATTCCAGTTGTAAAGCAAATTCTGGTAAATACATTAAAAGTGGTTAAGAATTTTAAGAAACACAAACATTCGCCATTTTCTGTATCTAATAAATTTTGGCATTTGTTACTATTTAAAGATGTGAAGAAATAACGTCCAATCGGGGCGGTTTTTTTTTTCACTAAACACGCGCAAATCGCATGACGTGATGCTCATTTTTTATACAACACAAAATACACCCACACTTTCCATGCGACGTTCTACATGTCTGCATAATTTTCGCGCGCTTTTTATTGAGACAACGGATAAAGACTGTTTATTTGACACTGGATTTTGTTAATGTCGCGTTAGCATTAAAATTTGGAAGCGTGTTTCCGATTACAAATTGAATAATGCTCATTTGAGAATCAAACGAAACATAAATACAGTTGTGCATAATTAATTCAAAGATACTTTGTTAAAGAGCATTACGTGTCGAAGAAATGTTTTGACCATATTATGAATGAAATGCACAATATCCACGAGGATTTCATCCGGTTGCCATCATCTGTCTTCTAAGTAACTGGCCGAGATTTCATCGTGGAGGTTCACTCCGTAGGGATCGATGAGTGTGTTAGATAACTGTAAACAAAGCCAACAAACTCCCATAAAATCACACACTGAAAATTACGTCACTCGTCGTCTGCATGATTTTACTGCAGGTACAGGTATGAATGCTTACGAGTGTTGTCGCTCATTCAAAACGTGCGTTCTCATTGGCCAATTGCAACGACGATCCACCTTAAGGCGGGCTTTAGTTGGGTAAAGTGATACCAGAGCTCCAGATAAGGTTTTGTGAAATTCTTAAATTACTACCAGATTTTCAAAAAGAATTCTTAAATCTGAAATTTTATTCTTAACGTTACTACTAAGTTTTGGAAAATAATTCTTATTTTTTCTAAATGACCTAAAAATAAATAATAATGGTTATTTTCATGCAAAAAAAAATAAAATAAACATACTAGCAACTTTATTTATACGAGTTCAACAGTGTCTTTTCAGTATTATACAATTTTATTTTTCAAATACCTTCATATGCCCAAACTGTGCTTAGATTGCATGCCTTAGATTAATTTTTACATATGTCACAATTAAAACGGGTCTCCCCTTCAATCTTTTCAACGATTAGCCACGGGACTTGTCCCTTCCACTCGTTCAATGTTTTTTTTGGTGTTTAAGTTTGGACCCGTCGTGTCGCATTTTTGTTTAGCTTTTCCGACTTTGTCGGCAACTGAACATACAACATCGTATAAGATATTTTCTATAATGTCTTTCTAAACATTTAACTTCGGCTCACTTTGCGTACAATATGTTAAAAGCGTGTTTTTGGACACTTTGCAGTTTTTTAAGACGCTCTCTGGGCGCCGCCATCGTTTTTGACAGATAGACTGTATACGCCGCTTTTATTGGAAAAAATGCGCTTTGTTAAACAAACCCGATAACCATTCTATATAAGCACCGCAAAGATCTTTAATAAGCGAAAAGAACTCAATAAAAATCGATACGAACCGATGTAAAAATAATATTCGTAACTTGATTTTGTAATTCTTAATGGTACGACAAGATTTTGAAATAAATACGTAACAGACTTGAAAATAATTCGTAATTACGAAAATACGACCCTTATCTGGAGCTCTGGTGATACATTACGTAATTGACAGAGGATCATAAATCAGCTTTCACAATTTTTGGCCAACTCTATATTGCTTTGATATTTATCCTTTCGGAACAGGGTAAAAAACAGTTTAGGGTCGGCACGGTCAATAAAAACTTAAGGGTCGGCGCATTTTCCTAGGTAGGGTCGGGTAAGAACCACAACATTTATTTTTTTGGCAGTGGCTAGTCGTACGGCCCCGTACGGGTAGACAAGAGGCTAGCCGTACGGCTCTGTTCGTATAGCCTTTCTTATGGAGATTGTCCAGCCGTACGGCTTATAAAATATAGAATTGTCATTCAGTGCTTTTAATCAGTTATAAGTTTGTTTAAGCTCATAAAAGTTAAAAAATTCTTCATCTGTTACAGCTTCCTTTCATGTAATACGGTTGCTTATTTGATTCTTTAATTAGCCCACGTTCCTAAGTAAGATGTGAACAACTGTATTTATGAGTTGCGGCATCGATATTATGAAATTCAATGACGGCAGCCGTCAAAGGTTGTTCTCAGAAATTGAGTTACACAAATAATTTAATTCGGTTTATAATTTGATTCTTTAATTAGCCGACGTTCCTATGTTAGGCGTGAAAACTGATTTTTATCAGTTGCGGCATCGATATTATGAAATTCAATGCTGGCAGCTGTCAAAGGTAGTTCTCAGAAATTGAGTTACAGAAATAATTTAATTATCTTTTAGACAATTGATAAATAGATGGTTTCATACAAGCAATATATCAGTTACCTGAAAATGGCCGTGTCTTAAACTGTTGGGGAAAAATTCTCCACTTATGGTGCATTAATAGGCGAAATTGAACTGTACCAGCGTTCAAATTGTGTACAGTTTTACAAACGTATGATTCTGTAAATAATGTATAGTCTAGATAAGAGGTATAGGTTTTCTTAAATGATTAAGATAATAAAAAGTTTGAATATGTAAGTACGACTTAAAATGAACATGGTGCTTATTTTCCTTGTAGATCGAGAAAGTTGTACATGGATTCAAGCTTTTATATACCACAAACACTGCGTTTGATCAAATTTAAAAATGAATTTTTCGTACACGTTCTGAAAAATGAAATGCCTTAATACTAAAATGAAAATTAAATGTCAGGAAACTTGTTTTATACTGTGCTCAGTATATTAAACAGCCGCTCCAAACTGCAATCATATCAAAGTAAGAATGTTTTAATCGTTTTGAATAACTATAATTTGATAATTATTCGGCTTGCACTTATGTTATTGAAATTAGTGCAACGAACCGAGCCTCTGATAGGGAATACATGTAATAAACACTGACACGCAAATTTTTCACACCTTTATTGACATTACACAACAGATTAACACCAATTAGCTCCCAGTGTTTTTTAACCTCTAAGCGATTAAAATCGGTTTTACAGACACTTGAATAAAGCGTTTAAGATGTGATCGCTGCCATCCTGGAATTTTCTAGTGGTGTTGTTTTATTCGGTCCAGCTTATTTTTCTCCGGACCGGCACATTTTCTGAAATGCCTGACCAGCAGATTTTTTCCATTTCGCCAAGCCCGCATTACTATAGAAATTAGTACAAATTACACATCAAAAAGCAATCATTGTCATTCCGATGATTTATTTGTTTGCATAGTCGACATTACTTGTCGTGAAATGCTGCCTCATATTGTGAAAATAGTGTATATAACTTTGTGTTGTATATGCTTTTGTCAAGTGCTATTATCTGAAAGTTTCCTTTTATTTGTTTTGTTATAAACTTTTCTCATTGTGATATGGCAATTTTCATTGACTTAGTTAAGATTATTTACTATATATTTATTGTATACATTTGATATTTGCATGTACATGTACAATGCGTATTTATATACTCCATAACCTTTATTTCTATTGATTGTTGTAATTGTTGTTTGGAGAAATAAATTTACCTCTTCATATCTCACTTGTTTACACCCTTTATATACTATGCACGAATCGGATTTCCAACTACGACGAAACATAAACCAGACTGCAAAGTCCGTGACGACAGCTACACGAGCCAGTCTAAAGGCTAGAAATTTTGGAATCTGCACGTAGATCAATAATTAATCCATATATTTATGTGTCATAACAGCCGTACGGCTAGACAATCTCCATAGGAAAGGCTATACGAACAGAGCTGTAAGACTAGCCTCTTGTCTACCCGTACGGGGCTGTACGGCTAGCCTCTTGTCTACCCATACGGGACCGTATAGTCAATCTAAATTGCCGCCTTTGTCTTTAAGCGAGAGTTCCGAAACAAATTTCGGTCGCATCACTCCTGAATTTAAATACACACATATTTGTGACTATTATGAAAGAACGTTGCCTAAATAGTATATATCGAGCAAAATATATCGAAATTTACCTGTTAATAAACTATATTTCGAGTTTGTTTCATCCAATATCAATCCTTGTATAGTAAAGGTTCATGTTATCTCCCTTGAACTGGATGTTAAATTCAACTTTGTTTGTAACTGAGTTCGAACAAAAGATTAAGTGTGCAATATCCGCAAAACAGTAAGAAATGAAATTGGAAATAGTAAGAAAAAGAAGCAAAAAAAGAATTATAACTGTTATAACTCAAAATGTTAGAATAGACAGTAACGAAATACCCCAAAAGTAATAGGTACGAAATAGCTATGGTACGAAATAACAACAACAACAATGCCAAAATTGTTGCCAATGAGAAAATGATCGTTCCATGTCTATGATTTCGAATGGAATACAGGTAATCTTTGTGATCTAAGTTCATATTTGTCAAACGACAGGTAGTTTTCAGATATATACACTTGTAAATACTGTAATTCCCATAATAATATTGTACTTATTTTTCGTTATGGTTTTTAAAGACCGGAGTTTCAGCGTTCAGATTTATTCTGAACGCAAATTATTTCAGCTAGGGGCCGTACGACTAGCCACTGCCTATTTTTTTAGGCCTTAGTAATGCAATCGCAACAAAATACTCAGACGCTTGCGTTTGACATCATCACGCAACCGCGTTAATAATGTCAGCAACGGGATCAAAATCAGGAGACGCTCGATGTAGGGGAATCGTACGACAATTAACATGAAAACAATATAATTTCGCGACGCCGAAATGTGCAACAAATCAGTTCTTTCACACCTACTTCCGATTGCCAAGTACCAAAATAAACACATTTATAAAATTAATGCCTACCTTTCGTATTTTCTTAGTAAAATGTTTTTGTCAGAACGTTTGAGTCTCAGAACTTAAATATTGCTCACTATTGCACGTTCTATTTTTGCAGACACCATCTTTGTTTTGGTCGTTTAAATTTTCACCGCACCGTAAAGGTTAAAATACACTACCCTGTGTGGATAGAAGGGTTTATTCGCCAGTAAATAGATGATTTTAAATGACATTATGTATTTAATAACTTGCGCATAAATTTTTCTACATCACATCTGTATTTTAGTTTCTTGCATTTGATGTACAAGCAATTCATCGTTCATGCTTCTTAATGATAATTTTCAGTCCCTCCATGAATACCATTTTGTTCTTGCAACCGACAAGTGCGTATGCGTATGTTCATTTACTTGGAATAGCGATCAAATGTATAGAAACATTAAATATCTAAGCATAAATTAAGCTTCTCTTACTTCGAGGACAGAAACAAAAAAGTTTACTGTACCTTTTAGGCTCTTACTGCCGTTTCTACACTTCATTCGATTTAAAGTTTCGTTTGATTTGAAAAAAACAAATAATACCCGACGCTTATGGGTAAGGTGCGTTGCTTCTATTTATTTGTGATTCTTTGGAAATTGGAATAGAAACGATGCTGAAAGTGCTAAAGAAAACCATTTTATCACAGTTATTTAATATATCTGCAGTTAAAGCACATAATCTTCTACTTCGTAACTAGCAAACAAGAGCCGGTTTATTTTGCATTTTTTTTTATCCAAATCCACGAGTATATATTTTACCCGCGGATTTTTTTCGGCTTCTCGTTTGAGCACTTCAGTGCGTTCAATCCTTTTTAATTGCTAACTTCAATATAAAAATGTTTATTGATACTGCTTATATTTATAATCTGCCCTTGCCTCACTGCAGTTGACTCTGCGTTGTCTCAATAAAGGAGGCGATTAACGGATCTAAATGTACCTTATTACGCTATTTAACAATGAACCAATAGGACATTTTACGTTCTGAAGCAATTTATTATACAGAGACACAACTCGGGGTCGTGACCGATAGTTTCCGGGGTGAAGGCTACTTTTGTCAAAACAACACAATTGGCGCCTTAGCCGGTTTTGTTGAGAAAGTATTCCACAAAGAGATGTATTCGCTCAGAAAAGTTAATCAATCAATAATATGATTAATTTGCAATTTGTAAAACATACGGACGTGCGACTATGTGGTTTGTGTGCGATACTCGCATATGTGCATGAGTTTGTGTGCTTGCATGCGTGTGTATTATGCGCGTTTAAATGTGCTTGCATTTGTACGACGATTGTGCGCGTGTGTATTACATTTATAAGTGTGAATTGTGCGAGAAATCGTGTTGTAAACCAACAATATTTCCTACATGAGAAATAAATGGAACAAACATTGCTCTTGCTGGATAGCCGAGCGATTCTCAAATCTGTAATTAAAAACTAATTATCTGTCCTGATAAATAATCGAACACTGACGGTAGTTGACCGTTTTGAGAGCTTAGTAATGTTAAAATGAAAAATTGAGCGCTTTTTGCACAGAGAGCAATATGGCGGAATAAAATGTACAATATATGTGACAATAATGATAAGTTAGCTGGTACTTTGATACTGGTACTTGTGCGGACTACACAGGCTAAGCTGGGACGACACTTAACGCACATGCATTGTGCTCAGCTTTCTCAGAACAAGACACATATGTTTGCATATACATGTAGTTGATTTTTATCGAGTAACCCGGGAATTTCCAATACGGTCATCGCCCTAGAAGATTTGTTAGTTGGGTAACGGGAGAGACGCCCCGTTCCAGGGGTTCGAGAGGTTGCGTGAAGTATTGCCCAAGATTAGTCTGTATAGTCCACACAGGCTAATAAGGGACGACACTTTCCGCTTTATGTGTATTTCTTTTAAAGGAAGTCTCTTATTAAAATCCAGTTATGGCGGGAAGTGTCGGTCCTAATTAGGGACTGTGTGGACTGCACAGAATAAAAGAATAATGAAGCTCCACATGCATCATCAGGAAATGAATTATTGATGACATTCCCAATTCACTTTCCGACACTTTCCGCCATAACTGGATTTTAATAAGAAGAGACTTCCTTTAAAAGAAATACACATAAAGCGGAAAGTGTCGACCCTAATTAGCCTGTGTGTACTATACAGACTAATCTGGGGCAATACTTCACGCATATGAATTAAGCCGAGGTTCCCAAGAACACGGCTCTTACTTCGTACATAATGAAAAAGTTTAGTTTTTCGGGTTTGCTATTGCGTTGCCTTACGTTAGTATTCAAGTGAAAGTGCTTACATAATTTGGAGCGACGTGTTAGAACAGCGGTAATGGTGACGGAACTTCTGAAGGCCCTGCACATGTACATTATTAGAAGTTTGTAATATCTTTCTAATTGTTTGTTACGTATTAATTTTCGTGATAAAGACTAGTATTTCTATTACGTATATTTCTTAGAATAGCGCGGATAGGGCACTCAAATAGCAATATAAAATCATTATCTTTATTAGGTAATGGCTTGGTATGGTCATGTCCTCACACATTATTAAGTTAACAATTTCCTGTACGTGTTCTGCATATTCAATTTCTGGCAGGCTTATTATAACATTACGCTCATGTGAATATGTTAAAATACGTTAAAGAAGACTTTGTTAGCGTTTTTGTATCGCACCGGTTTACATTGCCGTAAATTTATAAAATAACCAAAATAATAACCCAGAGTGTTTTTATATGATTTATGTCATCTTGTTTGTATTGCCATGTATTGCATAGGTCATTACTTTCCTTAAATAGATTAATAGTGGGTGTGTATAAAACTGTCTCGCATACAAACGCTTCTGGAGTCTTATTATTCCATTACATGCATATATTTATTAACATTATGCGACCTTAAATAAAGCCTTCTTTCAATTGTTATAATGTTTTATACCACGTGTGGGTTACGGTACATTGTTCATTGCATGGAAGACTCTTCAAGATGAATGTATACACTTGAATGAATTATATAAAAAGTACCCTGCTTATTCGCCGATGAAGTTGTCTGTCTGAGTCTTTCAAAATATTTTGGCGATACACGCTTCCAGATAAAAAAACGAATACAAAAACAGAGCTTTAAGGGACAATTCCATGCAGTGAGTTATCAAAATTGATAATGCGTTCATCTAATTTATTTCGATAATTTTGCTTATTCGTTTCACACATATTCGCAATATTGACCTGGCCATAATCATTGTTTAGAGAAATGTATGACCTATTTCATTGATATTTAAGTGCTTTAAACTAGCTGTTTTTAACATTCCAGCAAACACTAGTTTGTCTACATCAACCCTGCTAACGATCTGTAGAAGCATCTACAAATTCCAAAGATAGTGCGCCTGATCTATGCACTCTCATTTGATCGGTTACTATAGCACTCTTATAATCAGTTATGTAACGACTGTTTATATTTGTAACATATATCATTATCAGTATTAGTTCTTTAAAGTTTTGTCTTTTGTTATGAACATAAATGATTAAAAGGGCGTTTCACGTTATGGTAAATTGACGAAATGATATTTTTTTAACTTTGGAATCGCAAATGTACGTTGCAGTTATAATATTTGTGAGGAAATAGTAGTACTGAACATATACCATGCTCTAAAATATCCATTATAATTATGCATCTGTTGACGATTGAAAAACCTGAAAATTAAAAAGCGTTGAAACGCGAAACGGTTGAATAATTTCGAGAGTTCTGTTGTTGTCGTTATATTTTGTGATACTACGAGGATTGCTTATATGAAGTATAAAATACATCATACATTGCATGAGCACGGATGGCCGAGTGGACAAAGCGATAAACTCCAGATGTCAGTGGTTCGAGGCCAGTTGAGTGTTGCTTTTTTTCTTTCTTTTATTTTATTCATGTTTTATTACTGGAGCTTTTAGAATCCAATATTTACATTTATCAATGTAAAGCATTTAACAAAAAACTTCAACACATGCCAAAATCTGTGAAAAGGCCTCTTTAAAGGCTTTTCGACCTGAGTGCAATTTGATAGAATGAATGAATACGTGCAGTAATCATACTTGGAAACCATCCAGGTGATTCGAGTTACCAAACATCACGATAATAAAACGGACGTGTTAATAATAATGCTATGAAGGCATCGGTTACAGTGGGAACACCATATAATGCTCGAGTTGTATAAATATGAAATATCCTTTTAAGGTAAAGGCACTTCATTCGTTCCAATATATAATGATGTTGGTCTGATCCTGATCATTTTCAGACATTCTGTTTTGCAGACAATTAATATCGGAAGAATTTGCAGACATTCTGTTGTGCAGACAATTAATATCGGAAGAATATTTTCAACTATTGCACTTAGTTGAATATGGTATGTAAAAACGTTCTTTTTAAATATTTTGATATACTTGTTAAACTGTGAAATACTATTTTAAATACATAATAAATATGTTTTGCAAGGTTTGCTATGAATGTGATGTATATTGTTGACAGGAAATACTTTAGTTAATTATAAACTACATTTGCTTATTTAAATGATTGCTTATATTTGTTTAAATTACGCGTTATATTCGATATGTGTTTCTTTGATTTACTATTTCAGGGAAAACAGCTGTTGATCATCATATACATTTGCATGCATGTGGCATGCAGTGTAGACGGAGAGTCGAATGGTATGCTCATTTCTTAAATGACTGTAAATTTACATTGAAACTAAATTAATGTTTCTTACCAAACTAACAATGCGAAATGGTTAATTTTAAGGGGTTTCATCACAGATTGTGTCATTCTAATGTAAATGCTAGTAAACTGTTAGAAAATGCGTTAAATTGCTATATTTTAAAATCTGACATAAAGACCTTCATTTGAACAACGCGAATTCAATATAATTTAACAAGAAAAGAAAGTTTGTCTGGGGCTCGAACACGTGTCTTAGATTAAAAGGCAATCGCTTCCAGCATTCGGCTGTTTGGACTGTTATACATATATTTGTTCAAACAAAATTTAACGAAAACAACAAAAACGTGCCAAATTACGCAAAAGTTTTTCATAAGTAATGCTTTATAATTTTAACACTTTTAATTCATGATTATTATTAAACGAAACTTGATTTTTATTATAAGTTAATATCATTAATGATCTTTCGCACCCTTATTTACAGTGTTCCTTTTTGTTTCGGATCGGTGAAAACGTTGGAAAACTGTCTTTTCAACAATTTGTGAACGAAGCCATTTACAACACTCTTGATGCACATGATTTTACATTAAATTATTAACGTGTACATGTAGTAATTCATGTACATTTATATGTATCAATACTGGATACATTTTGGTTAAATTTGATATAAAAACAGTACAAATGACTGTACACATTACCGACATTTTAAACTTCGAGAGTTAACATGTCTTCGATAGTATTCAATCCCTGTGGATATTTATTTGACGCACACTGATTACATGTGTGTGATGTGTGTGGCATGTTGTTAAAGGATCTTAGAAAAAAAAATCAACAATGTATAAGGGCCTTATGCATCCATTGTTTAAAGTAGATGTATATTACATATAAATGCCATTGTTTTGAAGTGCGCTGGCGCATATCACCATTTTATCATAAGTATTATGAAAAGGTTCAACACTCTACATGTTTTCTAATATTTACGTGTAATGACACTATACGTGTAACACTTCTATTGTATAAATAATTTCGCTGGATGACATAGAGTTTAACCAATAGAGTATAAAATAAAGGCTGTCTATAAACATTCTTAAGCATATTCATCACATATTCCTACCGTTTTTGTGCCATTTGAACAAAACGCTGTACATGAACAGATCCAGGGAAAAACGGTAACAAGGGTTTGGCGTAAACTTTGATCTGTTTTCTATCAAAATTGTTAACTACCTATCTTGTATGATGATAAGCAAATCCTCAGCAATCACTCGGCAACCATTCGAAATGTTCTGGAACCCATAAAATATGGATTCATCAACTTCGGAAAGCCTTCAGCCAAAATTCATGATGTTTTATCCTCCCGATCATGCATGAATCAAAATTACAGTACGAAGATCAACATTAAAATTGTCGAATGAAAAAGATCCGTCACAAGAATACTTTGAATATAGTCGCTACTTGCGCGGCACCTTCGAAAGCCTATTGGTCAGCTTTTTTGAAATGTTTTATCTGCCCTTAAAGGACCAGAAGTCTTTCACTCATTAAATTCAATATCCGCTCTGTTCTCATGAAGGATCTGCTCATGGTGGATTTAACATAATATGTAGACATTATTCTTAAAGAGGGCTTTTCAAAGTTGCCGATACACTAGCGACCGATTCCAGAACGTTACGGACGGAATTCGATTTTTACGAAACCGTCTTAAATTGAAAATTTGTCGTCAAAATTATAAAACCTTGAACATATGCCGATGCATTTTAGTATATTATTGACAGAAAGCGACTGTTACAGTTTATTTTGACTTGTACAATGTACATCGTCAACAGCACATAATGAAAACCATGCAATTTGTCATTTGTAACAGGAACACAGTTTAAAACATATTTACTAATCATTTACTTAGCGAATAAAGTTGCGTGAGCACAAGTCAAATATAACAACAAAAAGAGAAAAAAGAGGATTAACAATTAACGCATTATTGCATTTACAATAGATGTACGTACTGCAAATGAATCTTTTACATAAAGGCATAATTGTATTGGTTTTGTTTTATTATTCGATTTATATAACTTAAATATTTATACATAAATTATCTATTATAAAAACATGTTTTAAATTAATTTTTCTATTGTTTCCAAACGCCGGGAAAATGCAAATAAAGCGAAATTCATCTTCAATATCGGTAGAATCGCAACGAATGCAGTATCGACGGTTTCTAGAAATGATCTCTCTTGCATATCGACCGGTTGGAAAATGTAATGGGTGGGGGTGGTAATCTCAGTCTAGTCATAAGGTATCTCAAACTTCTTGGTGGAATATCTAAGGAGGACATATACTCGAAGTTGATTTTAAAACTTTGATAAACATTGTCACGTAATCGGATGTACTTTAGTGAAGATAAAACAAGTCTCTGATGTCTAAAATATTTCTTTTATTTTACTCTATTCCCTAACACCAAAATTGTACTATAATAATTTCAAAGTCAAAGTAAATAACATAACGTGAATAATTCCTAAGAGAAAGCGAGGTCCCGTCTGCCTATTTTGAGGATTATTTATACTGATCCCGTTGTGTATTCGCTTAATTCGTGACCCACGCCTGTCAACAAGTAATGGACGTCAATGTGTGTATCTTGACGTATATAGACAGATGATGTATGATCCCTACAGATTTTACACCGCCTGTAATCGCGGGCCCCTATGTAATTTGACAAGCCAATTTGTGTTCACAGGTGTATTCACACCTGGAACACGCATCGGAACGTCAGTCCTCCCGCTTAACGTATTTACCAACCATTTATATGCATTTTACGAGTCACGAATCTTGCTTAATGTATTTACTAATTGCTTATATGCATTTTGCGAGTCACGACCCCCATGTTTTCTGTTAGTTACATCTCGCTGAAATATTTCTATTGACTTTTCATAAAGTAACATATTCATTATAACCCATTACATTACACATCTACATAATCAATTTTCAAATTTCATTACACCCTACCCGAAGGTTCTATTTCCTAAATTAGTTTGTTTATACAACAATAACACGACAATAACAACACAATAATGTACAATGAGATAAATTCTATTATTATATATATTATATGTATACCCTACCCGAAAGTTCTATGACGTTACACAACTCACTCTTTCAAATGATTTTTTTCTATTATTATATATATTATATGTATACCCTACCCGAAGGTTCTATGAGATAAATTCTATTATTATATATATTATATGTACATTACGTTACACAACTCCATAAAATGTACTGTGTCACGTAATTGCGTATTGTTCGTGGAAAGGACACAGTAACCAACAAAGTTCATTTCTGATTTCTTTGCGTTTTATTTCTGCTTATTAACACAACACAACGTTTCCAAAATGTTTGTCAAATACAAGATACATGCGAAGCCCGCAATGGGCCCATCCCGCGAAAGCCAGCAATAATGCGACTTGTATGTCCGGCCGTTTAAGTAGGACTGTCTATAAATATAGATATAAACAACGAAAGCTTTGATAATTGTTATGTGTACAATTCTGATTGGCTGTGTAACGTCACGTGTCTACATGTACAATTCTGATTGGCCGTTTGTTAAGTCACGTGTCTACAACCTAAATATACGTATGCAACGGACACCTAACGAATACATACGGAAATGACCGAATATTGACACATACGGTAAGCAAATATTCGTGTCCGGTAATTATAACCCGAGGCTTATGATTTGTTGATCCAGATGGCTGCCTGTTTAAGATTGTATGAAATGTGGTACAAATTTCGATCATTATATAAATCCAACAATGCCCCAAATGTGCGTTTTGTGTGCATTATGTTACACAACTTTCCCCCTTAATTTGATTTTTTTATATTTTATGATTTAAAAAAATCTTTTAAAATTTTACTATTGAATTACTAATAAAATTAAAAAAACTAGATTCATATAAACACACTCAAATGATGGAAAATATGAAGATAACAATATGATTTCCTTGACAAGCATCTCTGCTGGAATAAATAACATTAGTAATTGTTATACAATTTAAATGTCAATCAAAATGTTGTGTAGAACATCATCTGTTGATCGTTGGCCATCTGTACATCTGGTGTCGTCCATGTTGTCTTGAAGTTGTAGCTCGCGGCGAATAAGATGTTTCATTGAAGTCATTGCCACCGTCATGAAGATAAGTCGATTGTAGGTTCGTCCGTGGCGATTGGAATGCGTTTGTTGATTCTGCTCTGCTTTCCGATGTTTAACTTGCGTCGTCGATTGTCGTTTCCGTTGTATTCATCGTTGTTGTTGTTTTCGTTGTCGTTTGTACTTTTGTTGATGGCACCAGCGTCTTCATTTCTCTCGGGACATTAAGATCTTCTATTGGCCATAATGCTCACGAGGTATTAACTATAGCAGTGTTCTCCTTGATGTCTTAGGCCTCGGAAGTATCATTCCAAATGCGTTATCTACGCACGTCAAACAGTTGAACGGCTGCATCTACTCTATAGTGTTTAACGTCACAAGTATTGTGTCCAGTGTTGCGTCACTTGTTGTCCTTCGAAATCTTCTGGCGTTGGTCTTCTTTTAGCGATAGAACCAGGTATTCACTTTGAGAGTAAACGCCGTGATGTTCCATTCTAATTATGTTGTTTGTTTCTTCTATTCGTTGTGGAAGGCGTTGTCTCGCGAAGTCGCTCTTGTTCGGCGTTGTCTTTAAATCTCGATATTTTTATCTGCGTCGTGGTGATACAAGTATCAGTTGTTCAAAACCATGGCAAACATTTATAAATATCCCCTTAGTTATTGTTAAATATCGTCATGACAACTTACTGTGATATCTTATTAAAAAAAAATATATTCTTTACAACGAAAAAATATTAGTCAATTCCTCAAAACATACTTCGGATAAGTACATGACAGTTTGACATCTGACAAGCCATTTACTTAATATGACTTGTGTACCGCCTTAGGCATAATCATTTTACGCACGTGCGGCCAGTAAATTTTTGACAGGCGCGCGCCACTTTATTGACCTAGAGTAATGGGTAATGATAGACGTACCTGTTCATATCATGGTTTCATAAACCTCATCTTTATCACTATGCTTTTGCCGTTGGGCATAGATTTATTGACATGTTTGACCTGTGCACTTGTAAAAATGCGCAAATATGACAAGGCAGACTTTTATATATATGCATTCATAATATAAGAACACGTATCGGTATACTTCAAAATTCAGGTCTTTGCTCCTAATCGAACTACTCAAATAATTCTTATGCGACATCGCATCTTCTGTCCATAGCGTAATTTGCTTCGATGGCACAGGGATAAATTCTCTTACTCATGAGGACGCTAAGGTTATCAGAACCTCGGGCTCGGTATGTCCGAACGCTGATCAGTCAGCCGTGCTCATAAAATATAATTGTAACCCTTAAACAATTATATTAGAAATTTAATGCGTACATATCGTTATATTTTCATTGCGCTATACGCGTCAGATCGCATTAAATTCTTACTTAAAATTATTCAAGACCTTCAATATTACCGATATCCTACATATATTTGCACCAACACAATGACGTATATACATATTTACATAATATTTTTTTTTGTGTCTGCCCTATTCATATTCGCAATCAACATTATTTTTCTTATTTCCTATTTTCTTTCTTTTACAATTCGGAAAACTATTTTTAAATTTTCCAATAATTTTATCTATTCGTCCTCTTTAATTTTCTTTATCATTCGTATAAACAAAACCCGCCTTATTTTCTTTATTAAAATAATAAACAAAACTGTCTTAAATAATCTAAATTCCTAAATTCTTAATTCTGCTCATGTAAAATACTAGGTAAATTCTTTGAATATTTGTATCATCTCCGAGTTTTTTCTACTATATTAATAAATAAAACCACCGCCAAAGTTTCTTTATTAAAATAATAAACAAAACTATATAAGATATTATTATTTCCTTGTACGTTTTAATTAAATGGAACTTTACAAAAAATACCAACAATTTAAAATGGATTTGTGCGCAAAAAACGCACGTTCGTATACAATCTTTATTATAATCATACACAATTTATATAAAATTCTTTAAATATTCTTAATGATTTGTTCGCCTCTAATTTCATTATTTCTATAACTCATAAAAATAATGTAAAACTCAAATATCTCTTTTTATTCTCAATTCACCGTTATTTAGCATGATTTTGATATTTGTAAAATTTGTTCGTACATAATTTATTATCAACACTTTTATTTTTAACATCTAACTACATAAAATTCTTTAAAACAATTCTTAAAAATTTCGTTGTCATGACGCCTTTTACTTTAATTTTCTACTTTATAAATTTTGAAATTCCCTCTCCAAGTTTGCCATAATTTTTTTAAACAACTGACCTGAATTCTTGTCGCGTTGTGGTTGTGATGTTTTCATTTTTTCGGCACGTGATCGCACTTGTGATCGTACTTCGGTCGTATCCTGGTCACGGCACCATAAAATGTACTGTGTCACGTAATTGCGTATTGTTCGTGGAAAGGACACAGTAACCAACAAAGTTCATTTCTGATTTCTTTGCGTTTTATTTCTGCTTATTAACACAACACAACGTTTCCAAAATGTTTGTCAAATACAAGATACATGCGAAGCCCGCAATGGGCCCATCCCGCGAAAGCCAGCAATAATGCGACTTGTATGTCCGGCCGTTTAAGTAGGACTGTCTATAAATATAGATATAAACAACGAAAGCTTTGATAATTGTTATGTGTACAATTCTGATTGGCTGTGTAACGTCACGTGTCTACATGTACAATTCTGATTGGCCGTTTGTTAAGTCACGTGTCTACAACCTAAATATACGTATGCAACGGACACCTAACGAATACATACGGAAATGACCGAATATTGACACATACGGTAAGCAAATATTCGTGTCCGGTAATTATAACCCGAGGCTTATGATTTGTTGATCCAGATGGCTGCCTGTTTAAGATTGTATGAAATGTGGTACAAATTTCGATCATTATATAAATCCAACAATGCCCCAAATGTGCGTTTTGTGTGCATTATGTTACACAATCTATCAAGACTATCATTGAACTGTTATTTAACTTCTATACCACTCCTGTGTAAAGTTTTCATATACTCTGCGTTAAAATTCATCTACATATACATATATTATAATAAAATATTATAATAAATTGCCACAGATGATCCTTGCACGCTAAAACAGACCAAAGTCGTGTATGAGAAATAGTTCCATCTGTTTCATACCAACGTATATACAACTAAAAACATAGCATGTTGTGTAGACGATTAATGTATAATAAATTTATAAAAAATGAATTAATTAATTCATTTGATGACAGGATGTAAACAATTGTGAAAGTTTCCTGTTAAACGTGCATCTCGAAGGAATTTCCGCTATATTTTCATGCACACAAATATTAAAACAATTAAAAGGTCCACTTGTCACTAATAATGTTATATAGTAAGAGTAAAATATGTAATATATTGTCAAGGATCATACGTATAACATTGAATATACAATACCAACATAATAATTTTGGGTTCCACCGCGATAAAAAAACAAAAACAAAAGCCAAGCTTTAATAGAAAATTTATTACAGTGACGCGATCAAAATAGATAATGCGTATGTATAATTACTTCAATAATTTTAAATGACTAATTTACGATCGCCTGCGATTGGCCCAACAGTGAATCATTTTATTTTTGCAAAAAATAAAAAAAAGGTTAGTGAGCGTTTATAAAAACGTCATGTACATGTATTTGCTAATGTATAATTAAATAAACATTTATCACGTGATAGTCATATATAAATTTTGAAATATTATACCATATTTACAGTCGACATTTCCTTTGCCATCAAATTGGAAACTTATTTTATGACGATGCGTATCGCGAAACAGAACAGAACAGAAAAAAGTCTTTATTTTGTTTCACAGGTCACATAATACAATGCGTCACCAACACATATTAACTTGAATATATAATGTTCTTGAAACTATTGATGTACGATTCAAGTATCTGCTTACTAACACAGTATTTAAAAAACATATGTACCGGGTATATAAATTTCAGACATTCAGAGACCTGAAGATCAATCTTTTAACTACGCCAGGAATGGGGAAGACCAGCAAACCTACATGTCACCAATCGGAGGTCCTGATCGCTTCAAATTTTATTACATTGGTCTTGGTAAGCGATCCGGAAAAAATCTTTCGAACGATCCGGTTGATAACCCAGGTGATGCGACTATTAACAAGCTTGTAAGCATCAGCCAAAGCCCAGGATCGCTTTTTGATGCAGGGGAAATATCTAAGCAAAATGGCCCCGGTTTAACAAATGATCGCCTTAACAAAACTATGTTTGATAGGCGGATGCTGAGTACCGGTAATACCTACGACAAGCGAGACCCTGAACTGTTTACGGAAGACTTGTATCCGATACAATCTGGAAAGCAACTATTTGAAACATATATGGATTCGGCACTTGACCAAATGCAGAGGTGGGCTGAAGAGACGTCGCAAAACGGGGAGATTCTAGACGAGATTTCTGCCGTTGAGATGGCAAAACAATTCAACAACGACACTGTTAATGATGAACAGCCTGCATCTGAGATCAAAACCCAGTCATTGGATTTGTCGATTGCTTCACCAGATATTTACAAAAGCAGTAATCCTCTGGACAATGATGGAGACTCGATTGATAAAGCGGAATCAAAAGACGATCCTAAAGAGGAACCGTGGTGGGCAGCAGACAAACTTTACAAGTTTAAAGAACCGAAATCAACAAAATGGTCTCCTCGCGGAATGAGCCAGCCACATGTCAACCCCGCCTTGTTCTTTACTGGTCTTGGGAGAAAGTAACTTCTGTTGTTTTAATACTGAACTGTCCATGGGAAATCGGAAGACCGGCATTTTTTTCTATAAATTGAGGAACATTAATCTGAGAAACGTTATGGGAAATATTTACCCTTCTAACAATAGAAAGAAAACATTTGAACTTCGTGCCCGTGTTTATCAAACAAAAACATATTATGTAACATAACCACAATTTATTATGGAATAAATAATTTTTTAATTTTTTGTGATTGAATAAGTTTGTTGTTCACATTTGTCAAAAGAGGAAGCTCTTTTTGTGTGTTTTCTTTATAATTAATAGGACAGACATTGAGACTCATTATGCCTCTAAATAAATAAATTAATTGACTAATAAGATTTTTTCAAACATCGATGATGTTTCCAATGTAAATGAATTGACCAAAGTTATCAGGAATTCGTATTTACTCAAAACACAATCTTGATAGCTCAGACTTTGAACTGTCTTCTGAAAGCAAAGAGGATGAATGCATATACGAAAGGGGTATTGTTCATGTTAGTGCTTTGTTGCGACAATATTGTCAAATCAAAGGACCACATATATATACAAATGTGTCTGGCGTCAATGGCAATAATGTCTTCAAAATATATAAACACATCGTTATCTGCCTGTGATCAATATTATTTACCCGATTAACAAGCACAAATGCATAAAATCTTATTACGTGATGAAGAGTAACGCATGTTAATTTTAGTAAACATTTTTTTTTCAAATTATTTACTATATTCGAATTGAATACTAATTTCATTTTTTGTCATACAAACTTGTATTTCTCTTGAATATCTTAGAACGAATCGGATATCGCATAGTAGTGCTAGATAACATAAATGCCTTAATTAGCACGGGGCTTGGTATAGCCATGATCACACAAATTAATAAATAATTAAAGTTATGTACTTTTGTACTTATTGGATTTCTGTTAGGTTTAATATTAAGCTCATGTGAACATGATATGAGACGCAGAAGGAGATTTTTGTACGCGTTTTTACATCTCGAAGGTTTACCTATTTGTTACTGTAATTGCGCGATTTTTTTTAACTTAATATTTCGAAAAAGCCCATGTGTATGACTCCCGTAGAATAAGGAGGCATAAAGCAGTCGCATTGTCCGGCCATGCGTAAGGCTATCCGTCCGAAAATTACTGTCTTAGCAGTAACTTATCAACATATTGATGGACTTTTAAATATAACATGACAATGTTTACTGTATTGATCGCTTAAGTGTAAGATATTGTACAATGAATACATATAACTCTTATTGCTTTTTGTTAATAATTGTAAACTTGTGTCTTATTATTAATTCAGCTCTTAAAGGGGCTTTTTCACAGATTTTGGCATTTTTTAACTTATTCATTAAATGCTTTATATTGATAAATGTAAACATTGGATCGTAAAAGCTCCAGTAAAAAATCAAGCATAAAATTAAAAAAAGGAAAAGAACATTGCCCGGAGCTGGTTTCGAACCAGTGACCCCTGGAGTCCTGCCAGAGTCCTGAAGTAAAAACGCTTTAGCCTACTGAGCTATTCCGCCGAGTACACATTCGTGACGTATTTTATAATTTATATAAGCAATCTTCGTAGTTATACAAAATTTAACGACAAAAACAGAACTCTCCAAATTATTCAATCGTTTCGCGTTGCAACGCTTTATAATTTTTAGGTTTTATAATCGTCAAAAGATGTATATTATGGCTATATTAGAGCATGGTAAATGTTCAGTATTACTGTTTCCTCACAAATATCATAACTAAAACGAAAATTTGCGAATCTGAAACAACTTTTTTCAATTTTGTCAATTTACCAAAGCGTGAAAAGATCCCTTTAATGCATATTGAGGAAAACAAGTATTTATATATACCTTTAAAGGTATAGGTTACCAAGAGGTCAAATGTCAAATGATCATTTTTCGACCATTCGAAGAAATAAGTGTACATTACGTTACATGTGCCCGTCGGTCAGTCATAATTAGTTTTCATACGAATCTAGAGACAGACGTCTTAGACCTACAACCACGCAGATTAGTATGATGGTTATTTGGGAGGAAAAATCGATTTATAGGTCAGTAGGTCAATCTGGGCATTAATGTATAATAAGCTGTATTGTTTAATTGTTATAACTGTCAGTATTTCTTGAATTCCGAAGTATACTAATCACAATCTAAAGTAAAATCTAAAATAACAATAGCATAATGTGTATAAATATATGCACGTGTATACATGTATAATGTCACAGTGCACAATAACATCGGAAACGCTGACCCAATATTGTTAAGTTTATTATACACTTGACCGATAGTTCACATCTTAAAGCAACCTATTTGCAAAATGTTCATATCCTTGACCGATAACACCATAGCAGCCCGGCTCATATTTAAGTGTATCAACTTCTTTGCAGTGTTTGATCATTTCACGCCCATTTGGATCTAATATTATAGGATAGTCGTAAAAAAGTAAAGAAAAAATAGACCTGGGTCAGCGGTTGAAAAAGCATTGACAAGCTAGGTAGAATTTAAACGTTTTGTCTTAGAATCACGCAAATAGGACAATCAATTAACTTACGTGAAATACAGAGAATAATAGGTTACTGTATTTTCGTTTTGTAATATATCAGCTGATGTAATGAATAAAATAACGACGATGCTTTCAACTCCGTTTTTCCAATAACCTGAGCGCCCTTTCCTGTTTATTATATTTTTACGCCCACATTTTAAACAAGTAATAAAAATACTAGCTAGGACTCTGCATTTTCGGTGGTAATGGTTATGTTTTATAACGTTTAAATATGATTAATATGTTACGAAAATGAAGACTTTGTCGTTGATTACGAGTAATATGTCGTACTTCCAAACATGGACTGATATAAACGCCTAATAACATGATATATATATACAGAAATAACTTAGTTCGATTTCGACGTAGAGGTATGCTAAAATACCCGAAATATTAAAGCGAGATGATACGATTTTGTCAAATATTTATTTATTTATATAAAACGTGTAAAAAAAACTATTTAAGCATATATTTCAAAATAAATTAAAATAAAAGGTAAGAAGAAGATGTGTCATATATTAGATTGTACTTCAACCATCAATTTCCCACAACGTTTGCAATAGGTCTATGTCATGCCTTGAGATTATGCCATGCACCTGATCGATTTTGTCATTACTTGACACGACATTGATTTTGTTATAAAACTGCAAGTGTTTAGAGATAGAATGACGTCATTTTATTTGTATTATGTTAAATCTTGTTCCAAGTTATACTTATGTAATTGAGGATATTTGTTGGATTCGGTGGATTATTGATTTTAATTCACGAGTGATCATAGAAAATAATATTTTCACGAGTGGCGCAGCCACGAGTGAGAATATATATATTTTCTATAATCACGAGTGAATTAAAATCGATATTCCACCGAATCCAACACATTTTCTTTTTATTTTATGCTTTTTTTCACAGTTTATGTACATTGTAAAAGAGTTAACCTAAGAATTTCGCTGGGATAATGACGTCATTTCGTCAAAAAATGAAGTCATTTCACAGTAAACAGTGAACATTATCGATAATTTTCACTGTTAATTTTCACTGTTTGAAACAGTGAAATTATCGGTCTTAATTCACTGATATTTCTCTATACACCACCGAAAAGCATAAAATAATTATGTGTTATCTTCAATACACACCGATAAATGTTGACGTCATCAGGCTGTCTGTTTGAATATAGTGATGTACTGTTAATCATGATAAAGTAACGTTTTTTTTTTAAATTTTACTTGTAATATTATATCTCTATAAAACAACTATTACTGTATTTACTGAAATATGCGGTTACTTAATATACATGTATGTATAATTTACAAGTGAATATTGTTTAAAATATTCATCCAGATCGGGCATAGCCTCATAGGAGCATGTTCTAAGTGATAATGACAAACACTATATAATTAGTGCTTATATAAATTGCCGTATAGTGAGTATGTATAAAATCATAGTTAATATATTATGAAAGAAAATATCAACTTAATAGACAAAACAAAATCAGCTTTTCAGATGGGTTCTTATTTATGTCTATAAAATGACGATACCTGTCACAACTGCCGAAACATGTTTATGTACTAATTAGTATTCATCTAATCTGCTGTGTACTCGAATGTTGAAGAAGTTTCAGTACACTCTTTTGACAACTGTCTGGAATCCAGTTTTACTTTGTGACATTGAAGGTGAAGCGTGGGACGATTTCATAGAGGATATTGGTTGAATTCGGTGGATTATCGATTTTAATTCACGAGTGATCATAGAAAATGATATTTTCACGAGTGGCGCAGCCACGAGTGAAAATATATATTTTCAATGATCACGAGTGAATAAAAATCGATATTCCACCGAATCCAACAAATTTTCTTTTTATTGTATGCCTTTTTCACAGTTTATATACATTGTTAAAGAGGTTAACTAAATAATTTTGCTGGGATAATGACGTCATTTCGTCAAAAAAATGACGTCATTTCACAGTAAACAGTGAAAATTACGATAATTTTCACTATTTGAAACAGTGAAATTATCAGTTTTAATTCACTGATATTTCTCTATAAACCACCGGAAAGCAAAAAATAAAAACTATTATTTTTGCATTTGATAAATTATTGCTCCAGTGAAACACACGAGTTTTAAACAAAGAACTGAAACATGGATGGACTCAGAGATTTTACGAACAGTAAAAGAAAGAAGCAATGTATTTCATACAAGCAAAAAAAAAGATTCTTTAGACAGTTCATGAAATGCTGAATATGTATCTGTTCAAAAATTTATTTTTATCTCTTGTAATACAAAATGATTTTTGCATTTTGCAGTGTTACACATTTCACGAAGTATTAATTAATCCCTACTGGTAATTTTGACATGCTTAAAAAACACACGAATAATTGCTTTTACTGAAACAACTGCCAATTACCTTGAATCGCCCGCTTTGACGATTATCTCAGAAAAGTTTCCTAAGACGTTTCGTAGACTCTTCTTTCACTCACAATAACAACAATAGTAAAGTGTCATACAATCGGGAAACGTTATTCATATAAGTAAATACAGATGCTTTATTTTCCGACGATTTGTCATTTAAAAAGTGAGAATAACAACATATAACGGAGCTAAAGATTCCTCCTTGATTAATGCCTTTACATTCATAGTAACATATAATACGACGAGACATTGTTCATTTGAATATCGATATGCACATATTTAAACTGTGAGTGATAGATAAGGTTTAACTTAGAAATGATCAAATAGTTTTTAACTTTATTGCTTCGGATATCAATGTATGTAATCGATGCATTTTCACAGCCAGTAAAACAAAATAGGATTGATTGTGTTGTTTCGATAAACCATTGCGCTAATTTTACTTATCTTCCTTTATATTTACAACCAACACATTAAGTTTACAAATGAAGTAAAATGGAACTACACACATTTACAAACGTTTCAGACATCACCTTGCTTGGGTTATTATGTGACGAGGAAATATAGAAACACAACACAAAACGATGCTGATAAGGAAACACCATTTGTCTCTTTTTATTAAACACGTTTATTGAGATTAAAGCAAGATTTGTAAATGTTTGTCAAGTCGGAACTAATATTTTACTGCGATTGCTATACAATCACTGTTTACACAACGTAAAAGTTTTTGACGCTTTAAATTGGGGCTATTTTCACCACATAAAGACATCAATGTCAGTACGTGACCTGAGCTGAAGGTCTATTTGCGATTGGTTTTGTTTCAAAGTATATAGTAAAATCATTCATTAATTTAGATTGAATGTTTTGCAAAATTTATTTCTTATCATATTTTGTATTTAATTATGTTATTTAATATAAACACCAATTATCCGACATAATAATACAGGCATCGTGTTTCATTAATCAAAATACATTAACTTAATTATTGTTTGTATCAATGGTAATTTCCCTGTTTTCATGTTCTAATCATTTATGTCATATTTATGTTAGTACATGTAATTGATTAGTGACACCCATTACAACCGATGCTGTTCTTAATAATAATTAACTGAATTATTGATCTCATAAAGGAAGCAGCCAATAGGTAAAGCGTTCCAATATAAGTCCCAATTTGGAACACGGAGATAAAACAACATGGAAACCACAATAAATCAGTTTATTGAAACACCATAAATAGATTTCCGGCACACCTCGCCAAGCAGCTGACAGCACGTGTCGTGATAATGATGGTCACTTACTGTGATAACGCGGGGCAGTGTCATTGCAGCTCATAATTAATGTCTTTTTTATTCGTGAATGAAGCAGCGTTTATCGGAACCGTTGTAGTACCACATCGTGTAAAACAAGGACATTTTATGGCGATTGAAATGACATTCATTATAATGAGAAAAGCAGTCAAATCGTTTGATTGAGTACCGCAGTATTGAGACAATACTACCAAAAATATGCATTTCAAAGGTCACCATAAATTAATATGTTTATAGTTTTCTATCTTAACAAATATTCATATATTCAACACATTTTTATGTTATTTTACAAGTGAATATTTTAAAACTTTTGTTTTATTATAATTTAACAGTGATAATGATTAGTTAGAAGCTTTGAATAAAAAAATCGGAAATGATATTGCAATATTAAAACCATGTTTCGAATACTGTATATGGCCAAAATCAAGATTTTAGTCAGGTAACCATTAAAGACAAACTTTAAACATCAAAACTCAAATCAAATATTCATTTCCTGTCGATTTATTATGTACATTTTATATTAAATACAGATCAGAACGAAACAATACATAGATAACTAGAATGCCAGGATTAGCAATGAATACTTTTACCGACTTAGAACGAAAACACGAATATCTCTTCAAAACTCGATCAATGTTGAGGTTTTCAAAGGATCGCTTAATAAACTTGTATATTAATTCACCAATAAACTACTAGTATTCTTTATGTGTAATATGCACAAGCAACATTTGAAGTATAACTTACTGTTATTTGTGGAGTTCACTGATTCTAGACTGTTATAGGTGTTTTGGTAAATTTCATTGACAACGATATTATTTTATTCGAAAAGATATATACCAATATGTAACTGTTTTTATGGTTAGATATCAAATCATATTGTTAGTGACCTAGCTTTCGTTATATCTTAATGGTCTAAAAGTTTCATGGCAATCACACAATCAACGTGTGGACTACAGCATTGATCATTGCTTTAGTTACGTTTGAAGATGAATGTGTACATCGAACAAGTAAAATGTTTATTTGTTGTTAAAATTGTTTTTCTGAATCTTAAAAAAAAATAATTCTGGTATTAGCCGTTGTATCGTAAAAATCAATCGAATAAGCTACATTATTAAAACAGTTATATGGAATGTAAGCTGGTCATCAAGTGAAATCTATCTCACTGTTTGCAAAATTGACTCTGGTTATCAGTAATTTCTGACTTTAATTGGACTTCGATTTTATTTTGATTACATTGTTATTTAAATACTGTAAACGTGCTGTTTGCAACATGCCAGTAAAACTTTAATTATTTCTTATCCATCAGCGCCGACGATTAGTAGTATCTTCCAATTGTAAAGACATAGTGCTTCGACTATGGGCACTCCCTTTATCGGTTAGAATTACATTATTACAAGCAGTAATATAATGATTGTTTTGCTATATTTACAATAAAGTATAATAGTTATGAGTGCTTAAAAATAAAGCTATTGGTTTCATTATTCATAAACTAATCAAACATGAATATTTGCAATATGCATATGACAAAACCCGACAGCGTTTCGAGTTGCCAATAATCGCGAGGATAGAACAGACGCGTACATAACCATGGTATGAGGATATTAGTGGAATAGGTCACAATATGAACTTCAGTCAAGGCTTTAGTTTGGTTAATGTTAACCATCTTAACACGGTGATGTGACTTCTTTCATACTGCTTTTTAATGTTATTTGTCCGATGTGAATTAATAATTTGCTGATGTTTTGTTGTTTATTCAAAAAGATTCGGAGGAATTTTTTCTGCATATCTGTTTTAAAGATGGTATGACATGGTCTTTTTAATTATTCGATTTAATAAGTATAAGTTTAATATTTAAAATACAGGATTCATCTAATTTAAAGGTTTGCCGATGAATATATTGCGTTTTAACAGGAAATAATTTGATTTTTCTTATTTTAAATTTTGCGAATGTTCGGTTAATTAGGTGGCACTAAGATTTCCATTGTTTATGCGAGTTGTAAAACTGTCTTTAGAATTGACATGGAGTGCATACTTTATTTACTGTTTCAGGACAAACACCTAATGATCACCATGTATATGTGCATGACTATAACATGCTTTGTAGACGGACAGTTGAGAGGTATGTCAATTTCTTAAAGCAGTAGCATACGTTAGTTATGTTATGATATATGGTTCGTTTAATTATAACACTACGAGGTAAAATGTAGCAAAATTATATATAAAAACAGCAAAAATGCCAGTCGAGGTTACAAACAAGCTTTAATAATGAATAGTATTTCAATAAAGAATAACAAAATGCAAAATATTGTTAAACCTTTTTCTGTTAAATACATTGTGCACAATTTAAATGAAGTTAAAATTGAAGAGGACTGCAAATAAACACGAAAACGCTACTTTAATGTTGGGATATGATAAATTGTGTTGAAAATAAAATGGCTTCACTAAAGTGTTAAATTATGACAGCATTAAAGAGGTAAAAACATAAATATATTTCAGACAATTTTTAGTTAAATTAAATTACCTTCTCAAGATGTAATAATTGTTTTATCCTAAATAGCCATAATTATCATTTATACCAGAGTTTATTTTCATGAATGAACACGATACGTATTTATCGTTGAAAGTAGGTTTTATTATACGAAACTGCTCGTGATTAGAAGTCTGCCGAAGGATATATCTGATTGACCATATTAAATATTCCAATACTTTTACATAATTGAATGTCATTAAATAAGTGAAGCCGAGAAACATCATATAAAAATACATAATTATGTTGTTTTTCATACAATACATGTGAATGGATTCATATCTCTATAAATGTAAATAAGTATTTATTTGTTGTTGAAATTGTTAAAATGTAAATGTGCTTGTTGTTTTTATTTTTAGGTTCACCACTTGAATCGTTTCAAAATATAAAATCTAATAAATTATTATTCTGTATAAAATAAGTATGGTATATGACATTTAGTTTCGACTAAACAGTTAAAGCGGGTATATACGATTTTTTATATGTGTTTAATTGTAATATATTGATAAAATATGTTACAATAACACAAAATAGGCAAGAAAAAGTATGCATTAAAGCCGAATTTCATAAAATGCAGCAAAGACAAATTAGCGCCCCGAGCCGATAGTGACGTACATATTTTCCTACAATAACCGAAGCATTCGTCTTTGTATTAGGATCGGAGATAGTGTTCGTGTGTCGTATGAATAGATATCGTTGCAGGAATTCAAATAAACCGTTAAACTAAGTTTAGATGCACATCGTACATGTATGGTATACATGGTGGCGAATTCGGCTGTACAGCCGTTTTCAATTTCAGAATTAAATATCTGGCTTATTTCGCATTTTTCGACACATGTTCTTCTTAACTTTTATTTTAATTTATATTGAAATATATATATAATAAGTTTTTTTACACAGTTTATATAAATTCATAAATATTTGACAAAATCGTATATACCCGCTTTAAAAATAATGTCTGTCTATCAGCGTTGTACTGGAAATTCCAGACAGTAAACTTTTTTGCCATTCTAACCAAATATTGTACACGGGAGATTTCAGGATTTTCAATAAGGAACGAGCGGGCGTAAATATGAATCATTTCAATCACAGTTGTAAGCTAGTTATCTTAAAGATCTTAAAATGCCACTGATAACTGATATAGTTATTTAATATTGATTTTGTCAGGAATAAGAATATGGCATTACTTTGATATATCTTCACACTCACTTTTTAACTTAATCTCGGGAGTGAAGATGCATTTGCAGACAAATCTATACATCATCAGGATAATGTCATGAAATTATTCTTTCATCTATGTATTCTCGGATAATTTTATAAATATAACTCTGAGATATATTGTTTGTTGAAAACAAATAAATCTTGCAAGCTTTATAATAACAATTTGAAACGTGTATCCATGTTCCTGTTCAATACCAATATCCAATAATGGTAATTCACGAGAGTTTGGCTATGCGTAACAAGCAAATGCAAGTTAATTTGCCGTGGAAAACACAATTTATTTGCAGTAATAATTGTCGTCTTCCGTCTTATTTTGAACCACGCATTTTCTTCTTATTTTGTCACAGATTTCGAATAAACCAATTATTTGGTTCAAGAAATTACTTCATTCTAAAATGACGTCAAAACATATAGAATGATACAACTGTCTTTGTCAAGTGTTGCTTATGACCGGTTTGTAATGACAAACGACTACACAATTACAATTTGTATTACTATGTACTTTATAACTTTATAATAACACACGCGAGCAATTGTATAGTTACATGCATAACGAGTATAATTATAACTACATGCAAAACGAAGTACCTTATAATTACATGCGTAACGAGGTACATTATAATTACATGCGTAACGAAGTAAAACGGAAACTAGCATAAACATGAACACATCGAAACAGAAACATCTCAACATGTATAATTATCATGTTGACAAACCAATAGCATGTGACATAAAAGATACGTGTTCGAATGGTAGTCTACTTGTGTGAATACATTTTATAAGCAAATCAAAAGTATTGAACGGTAAATAATAGGTGTATCAAACAAGAGTCCGTGCGATCTATTTTGCTATGAATGAAAAGATACTTTGCAAGCAAAGTCGGACACAAAACGAGTACGATTTTATTTTTGAAGCCAATATATACAAAATTCACACATATCTTGGTGTGTAGAATGATCCGTTAAGCAAATATTTATATAGAGCCACGAATAAAAATCATGTATTGTACCGCACTTCACACATATGTTTATCTTGTATGAAGAACGAAATCTTTTGTCAATACACGGTTAAAGTGGGTTTCGTAAAAAACCGCTTTATCTGGACTATTTTAAGACTAAGACAAATCTTCCTGAGACAGCCAAGGGTTCAATGAACAATATTTTATATTTACAAAAATGTATAAACATCAACAGTTTAATAACCGTTTACTCAAACGACATCAATGAGTTAATTAATCGCTACATGAATCTTTATTAGGCTATTTCTTAAATATCAAAACGATATGTATTAGTTAAATAATAATAAAATAAATCTTTATGAGGTGATGTCACTTACAAATAGAAATCTGCTTCACCGCCAAGAAGCTCCCTTTAGCCAACACAAAAATTAAATTAGAAACTTATTTTAAAACGAAACGTATTACGTTATCAACACATCTTTAGTTGGAAGTATCCGTTTACTAACACATTGTTGCAAAAATTAATTATGTTTTTACTGACATTTCAGACATTCAGACACCCAAAGATCGAATGTTTGGCCACCCGATAAATGACATAGACAAGCGCACCTACAAGTCATCGATCGGTGGCCCTGATCGCTTCAGATTCTATTACATTGGTCTTGGTAAGCGATCTGGAAAGGATCTCACTGAGAATCAAGGTTTTAATCCACACGACATGGCTATTTACAAGTTTTCAAAAAATAACCATGACCCAATCTCGCTTTTTGACGTATGGAAAATATCGAAGCAAAACGGTCCAGGTTTGACAAACGATCACCTTCTAAACACTATGATATACAGACGGATGTTGAGTAATGCGTATGACAAGCGAGACCCTGAACTGTTTACGGAAGACTTGTATCCGATACAATCTGGAAAGCAACTATTTGAAACATACATCGATTCGGCACTTGACCAAATGCAGAGGTGGGCTGAAGAGACGTCGCAAAACGGAGAGATTCTAGACAAGATTTCTGCAGTTGAGATGGCAAAACAATTCTCCAACGACACAAATGACTATTTAATTACCGAATCCTTGCATATTATTGATAATGAACCACCTAAATCTGAGATTAAAACCCAGTCATTCGATTTGACCTTTTCTTCACCAGACATGAGCAGTTATCTGCTCCACCATACACGTGATTCGATTGATAAAGCGGAAGCAAGTGGCGATACCAAAGAGAAAAAATGGTGGGCGGCAGACAGACTTAATGAGTTCAGGTTACCGAAGTCAAAATGGTCTCCTCGTGCTGGGAAAAACAAACATGTTGACCCTGCTTTTTACTTTATTGGTCTTGGGAGAAAGTAACGTTTGTTTGTTTTTTGTAACTCTAAATTTCCCGGGTGAAATCGGAAGACAAGCATAATTATTTTCTCCAAATTGAGAAACTTTAAACTGAGAAACGGTATGGTAAAAGTATATCCTTGTAACAATAGACCAATAAAGCAATTGAAGTTTGTTCTTGTGTTCATGTAATAAAAATAAGTGATAGGACATAAAAAATCTGTATGGAATAAATTAATTTTGTTTGTCAGTTAATGGGTTTGTTGTTCTAATTTCACGAAAAGATGAAGGTTGTAAAGAGTGTTTCATTAATTATTCATCAAAAAGAGATTGCGAGTACTTGGGCCTCTAATTAATCTATTTATGGACTAAACATATTTATCTTTGAGGTATATTTTCCAACAACTATCATAGTTAGCAGGTAAAAGCCACTACAAAAGAAAATCTAATTGTTATATAATGGTATATCAAGTATTAAAATGATATTTTGTGTTCAATTGAAATACTTTAAAATAATTATCAAAGAAAACCAATCTAATACAAACCAGATCAAAACGGGATTTAACGTTCAATTTATTTATTATGATGGTGACTATAATCGGTTCGCAATGTTGATGAACTATTCTAGCTAGGAACAAACGTGTTTATCTTACGTCAATTTTGTGTATTCATAGCAATGTAAGTAATTCATACTTTAGTATAATATTGACGGACCAAAGCTATATTCAATTTACAATAATAAGGGTTGTTCAAAAAGGCAGGACGTTTGTGTTAATGAAAGTTATTTTACTAAACACATATGCAATAGCTGTACAAGATTGACTTGCAATACTCGTCGGATATGTCTGGAATAATTGTACTTTCATGGGAATGTAAATTCAGTTGGTCACCATACCGTAGTTATTGTATTTGCTGTTCTTTATAGTTCATAATAAAATGAAATCATCTGTACTACTGCGTTAGCGATGGCTTTTAAGATGTTACCGCAAGCATATATCGGTGAACTCACTTTCGAAACAATTTGTTAAGAGATTTGATATGACTTGTAATCAGATAAACTTGAAATATGTATCGCGTGTACATAGTTAACGTAAAATACGTTTTGAATCATGTGAAATAAGTATACAGACTGTCAATAATCGATTGCTTGCCCCATTATTAACAAGAGGTTGCTGTGGTAATTACATATTAAAGCGAGATTATACGATTTCGTCAAATATTTATTAATTTATATAAAATGTGTAAAAACGTATTATATATATATATATATATATATATATATATATATATATATATATATATATATATATATATATATATATATATATATATATATATATATATATATATATATATATATATGCCAAAATAATGTCGAAAAATGCGAAATAAGCCCAACATTTAATTTTGAAATCGAAAATGTCTGTACAGTTGAATTCGCCAGCATGTATATCATGCATGTACGATGTGAATCTAAATTTAGTTTAACGGTTCATTTAAAATTCTTGCAACGATATGTTTCCATACGACACACGAACACTTACTCAGATCCTAATAAAAAGACGAATGTTTCGGCTATTATATGAAAATATTTACGAAATATCTTTGTCACAATCGGCTCGGGGCGCTAATTTGTCTTTGCTGCATTTTATGAAATTCGTCTTCAATGTATAATTTTTCTTGTCTATTATGTGCTACTGTACCATTTTTATCAATATATTACATTTTAACGCATAAAAAAAATCGTATGATCTCGCTTTAACAAAACTTGGTGATGACATATATTTTTACTTTTTATGAGCGCAGTAATTAAAACTATTAAAACTTTCAATACCATCTCGGAATGTCTCTGACATCATTCAATCATAATTAAATCTCACTATTACATGTTGCTTTGTACATGTAACATTTTCATTCATGTTCCAACTGTCAATATAATGTAAGAAGCGCATATGCATTTTTTAACGCATTTCTAGTCCCTGTTTATCTGTAAACAATGGAAAATTCTAAAATAAAATGCTAAAAATAACAGAACGATTGCTTGATCAAACAGACGAGCTTAATGTCTTCAAGAGAAAGGACATCGCATTTAAAAGAAAATGCCTGCAAAATTAAAATAAAAAAAATAGTAAAAAAGTAAATGTAATTTAATTTTTTTTGAGAAACATTCCTTCTTAAAAAATGATTTCGGTAATTGCCCTGTTAGTTAAAACGCAAGGAACTTGATGATGCCACATATAAATTTGCATTTTAACTGACAGGGCAATATATATATATATATATATATATATATATATATATATATATATATATATATATATATATATATATATATATATATATATATATATATATATATATATATATCAGGAATGTAGTTTTGTTGTTCATCATGCAATTAAAAAACATACCATTAATCAGCACTTTGAAGAGACAGCGGGTCGCGTTAAACACGTGTCTTTCTACATAAAAAGTCCATATTCAACCTAAAGGTCAAATGTCAAATCTTGCTCTCAACAGCTCGTCCGTCCACACTTCCTCATTCGTCGAGGAATTTAAAAAAATAACTTACAACGAATGATCAATCAATATAGAAATCGACGTGTCTGGTGTATCATCGGTCTCTGATTCAGTGGACAAGCTTACACTTTTAGGTCAAATATCCAATTTATAAACAAATCAGTTTGTTTTTTACATAAGTATATTTTTATACACACGTGGGGACAATCGTGTTCTATGGACATGCGTCTTGATTTCGTTATTTAGGTGTGTGTTGTTTTGTCACTTGCCATAAATTACAGATATTGTGTGGCTTAACGACTACAGCTCGCACATTTGTTTTAGATTTCACTTTCTTTATATCATGTGGACACGCCTTCGCCTAAATATAGTTTATTTAACTAGACATCAATCTTTGAAATAGTTTCACTTATGTTAATATAATAATTGCTGGACCAAACATACATGTTTGATGCATTTAATATCTTATTAATTATCGAGATAAAGAACATAACATTTTGAAGAAACACAACATCTTTACTTTACTTTCATATTTTTCCAGTAAATTTAAGTAGCTACAATAACTATAACAATCAAAAGATGGAAATAAATTGCCTCCCTAAGGAAATCTATGTTAAGTTAATTAACAAATAAATTAAATTATATATACGCTTAGAGAACTGTTCAATTAAGATACAGGTAGCAATTAGACAACTATATGAAACGCTAATTAATATTTGAACATAGTTGAGAGCAATTTGTTGTCGTCAGCGTGTAAGAAGATACGAAATTATTCCTTTGATACGTATTCCCCAACGTTGTCAAGTTCTTAATTTACGGAAACTGTGTTATCAGTCATTTTGCAAATTTTACTTGTTTAAATTATACACTTTGACATGTATTCCCGTGCTCCTTTTGGTAATTATTCATGTCCAATTATGTGAAATCATATTGGGTTTTATTGTTGGCAAGTTAATGTGCAATGGAGACCGCTCCATAACCTCCATGTTTGTGTAAAATTAAGTCCCAAATACAATGCCACAAAATGCCAGGCAATTTTATCTTCTAATGAGGCCCCGTATAGCCCCACATGAACATTAAAAACAGTAGCATCAGAGAATAATTACATGCATGCAGCCTTTACAATATGTAGCAATTGTATTGCTTTATTATTTTTAAACTAGTCTATTTGTGATCTGTAATAAGAATTTTACACGCAACACAATAAATAATGTAAGTAACATTATTGTACCCACAGCTCAAACGGTCTTTTGGCTAAATAAAGGTGGTCAGATCAGTTGTGCAGGTCAGCAGCCAATACAAGCTGCTACAGAGTAAGCTAAATAGAATAAAGGTAAATGCCAGGTGGCAGAAAACAGATGGCTCCGAAACCAAAACAAAACACAACAAGTTTCAGCTTTCTAAATGTCAGGACATTCGCTATGTTTTCTCGGTATATGCACACATATATGTATGGACACGATGTTATAACACGATCTCAAGACAAGTTTAATAAACGGCTGAATTAAGTAAAAATGTGTTTCTAAAATAACAGACTTGGAAATAGACAGTGTAAATCAATCGACTTACTGAGGCAATCTAGCTGTTAGTGATGGTGCTAAGTACTATTACGTTTGAAAATTCTATCGTAATTTAAAGATGTCGTATGATGATCTAGGAGTCCATGAGTATAACAAATTAAGGTTGCCATCATTGATGATAACGTGAATTACGACTTCTGTTCGAACAACAATATTTTCATTAAAATAAAAAAGTTAATCGGACTAATTAGTCCGTGAATAAATCACACAATTCCAAAACCATCAAAGTGTAAGAAAGTTTTTAATAATCATTTGAACATAATGACACAACAACATAAATAATAATCATATTAGCGACTTCCCTACCATAGAGCCGCTGTTTCACTTATAAAGAATCAACCAAATAATGTGGATGAATACTATTTCGTTCATAACATAATATGAGGAAATGTGTTAATAAGTATCATCACTTCTTAAATGTATAGTATAAATTACTTTTTTATGTTTATTTTCCTTTTCATTCCTTTAAATATGACACCGTAAATAGTATATATTAAACACTTGCACTCTTTAAAAGTAAGGAACTGAAAGCAATTTGATTTACATTCGATCTTCCCGCTGCATAATTATCTCAATAAATCCAGGTCAAACCTGATCTTAATCAGTTTGTCTGACAAATTTCGTTGTGCCATTAAGTCACTCTCTAAGCTTTGGCAAATTTAGTTAAATATTTGACAAGATCTGAAAACATAAATACATTTTGCAAAAGTAAGTATATTTCATAACAATGTTTAACTTGCTTCCAGAATGTCGACAACGTTTATTATAAAGGGCACATAAGCTACTATTGCTATACAACAATTAATGAGACAAATTGAATGTTATTTCTGATTTTTTTGTTTCTAGCCCAATAATAGTTAAAAACATATGTAACATTCACTTATACAATTAAATGGAGAAAACAACGCTACCTACATGTTCTTGTATTGTGGTATTGTAGTTAAAAAAACAACAACTCATTTACGGTAATTCAGATTGTTCAGCTCGGTTTTAATCCCCTTTGGGTATCCTTTCGCGTAATTTTATTCTCATGGGAAACTTAATGAAGTTGGTGAGGATACCACAATAACTGAATTGTTGTACATTACCATAATTTCCACATTGTCTGCCTTAAAAGACCAAAAGAGATGTATATGTGTTGTTGTATTTTAAATAAAAAAGCTTTAAACATCCGTCTTCACTGATACAATCCCATCATTGTCATAAGATATTCAAAACATCTATTTAATAACATGTTTATTGCTATAGCATGTGGGTGTTCTAACTGTGTCTTAGAAATTAAATGTACGGGAATTATACAAACATAATTATACCATCTGTATGTAAACACTATATATTTTGTTAACTTTTATAAAATAATAGCTAGATTGTATGTCTTTAGCAATGTTCGTGTATTCCATCTTTTGAATACCTAATAATTCTTGTGCGTAAACGATATTGTATGGTTTGCTCTGCCATTATATATTTTTATGTCGTTACATTTGAACACGTATAAATGCACTATTCATATTAGTGTGCGATTAGATAAACGACGAAATTGATAGTTCCAACTTGGTTAATGTTGTTGTAGGAGATAAACCTGCGGAAAATTATCATTTCCCGGAAACTATTCGTGTTCGCCCGTACCGTTTGCATATATGTGGGAACACAATTGGAGTGATTAGTTCTTCCCAGCGGAAGCAAGCTCCATCCTTGTGGCCAATAGACACTTACGAGTCAGTGCGATATCAGGAATAGCACGGGGTACAATTAGCCTTATTGTGGATCCAGCGCCAATCCGATGATGGCCCTGAATAGAAATATTTTAAGGTCACAGTGGAGTGAAATAGGCAGCTAGCTGAAGAAGGCAGAAAGAGGCTGAAGAAGGCGGAAAATGGTGGATCGGCTCACAACAGAGGAACATGATTGATAGCGCCAAAATGCAAACTAGACACGGTCCTGCTTGGTGCCGGGAATGTTGTGTGAACTATAATCCATATAATTCAGTTTAAATATTGTCAGAGAAAATTCCAATGTTACATATATATTCAGTGTAATAAATCAATTTGAAACTTGATGTATGATAATCAAAAATGTCATTCAGTCACTTTTGTGTTTCAACAAATGTATATCCTACCATTTTAGAAAATATGAGTCGATTGAAATACATCAAATACGAATATATTTTCAGGAAGTCAATTTTTGGGGCTGATACTAGTGCTATTGAATAAAAAAATGCTCATTTTATAGCCACCCCAAACACCTGCGTTTTACTTTGTATACACATACTAATTAATGTTATCACTTAATGAAAGCATGATCTATCTAAATATCTATCTATACTGTCTAACTCCCCTTGCGGGTATTATTGACAGGTATTTTATTTGTCTACTGCTTTGTAGCCTTTATTCAAGATGGAAGCCCCCATGGACGGAATAGGTTGTTTATTACTAGCGTAACAATTTGCGTTTTCACAGATTTAAGAGCTATGGTTCATGATTTGTAACATCATTAGTGAACTTTTATATTTATTTTAATTAATTTTATATCAATCAAAGCATTATTCTAAAGATCTTTCTGAAAATTCATTTTTTCGTAGAAAGATATTGTTCGGATAGACATGTAGGGGCCTAACGATTGGATATAGACGAGTTAACGCGTGACGTCACACGCACCTGCAAAGTTTAGACTCCGCCCACTGGTTGGCAAAAAGAGGTGGAATTCATATAAGCGCATATAGAGAAGGTTGACATAATCATCGTTTTTATTGATAATCATGAACTGTATCAAATATAATGTTACTATTTATGTCTGAATAAAACATAAGCATGCGTGGAAATTCATTTTTGGAACGATTGTTGTTATTATTTGTTTTTACTAAAATCGAGCTCCGGAGTGGAACACTATCTACGACCTCTGATTACCACAAAAATCTCTACTAAACGCATCTTCACGTCCATTTAAGATACAAAATTTCAGGAATAGAAATTCTTTTAGAATAAATTAAATTTAATGAAAGAACACAAATAAGGATGAAAACAAACAACAAATAGATCGCTTTTTGTTCGCAACATATAGTAACTGATTTTAACCTTAATATATCTGTACAAACTTACATTGTTACACAACAAATAAATTCATAAATCTAATTGTTTTATTTAATGGTGCACACCAAATTTGACACTTTTGTTTCAGCATTTCTAACCGTGTTCAATTGCACCGTTGTTCGTCACAAGCATATTATCTCGTTATGATCGGAGACTGCCCAGACAATTACACAGAAAACATGCCGGTGTCATAAACATAGGAACCTATACTTTAATTGGGTCCCTGCATAGACCACATGTGGCAGACTTTATGATACCTCCATGTCATCTCTTGTCATATTGAGCAGTCATATTGAGCAAGCCAAATATTAAAGCGAAAATACGTAGCATTTGCTTTAATAAATAATATAACATATTAAAAAAAGAAGATATTTGTCCGAAACAGATTAACGGGAACATGTGTATCTATATGTTAGCCAGTTTAATCATAATAATACAGTGCTTTATAACTTTAAATTTAAAATATTGTGCAATATTACTGCTACACAATTGATGTATTTAACGCGGGTACCGGCTAATGTCAACTCGGCAATTTAGTGTAAAGATTGTACGTTCTTGCAGTGAACGTTACACCATCATGAAACCAAGCAATCACAATGGATAAACTATATTTGCGTAAAATAAATTAAATAAATATATATATATTTATCATAAAATGCTAGATTGTTACATGCATCACTCCTTATTACTTGTTAAGAGATTTCAATATACATGCAAAGACAGTTCAATTTGCACAAGATGCAGGTTTTATTTCCATTTGTATATTAAAATTTATTAATATTGTAATTCAATGGAAACGAAACAGAAAATTCATTCTATGGAAAAGAAAATTACCACAACATTTAACGATTGTAACGTATTCCGTTTTTATGGCTTTGTTTTATAATTGATTAAATGCGCCCCTTATAATACACTTTCGGTCGCTGATGAACAATAACAATATCCACACCGTTTATAGTTATAATCAAATTAATATATATTTTATAAGTTTTGAAATATCATTTTTTAAAGTCTTACTTTACAAAAGAATACGGCTAATTTATTGTTTTGTTGTGTGGTATTTTCAGTATTTAGTCTTCCGACCACGTTTACTCTGATGCTAATGACTAATTTGTACTTTATAAAGAGGAAATTATATATATGAATATACATTTATTGGTACTAAATATGATATATTTGCACTATTGTTTAAGAGTTGTAATGTTTATTTCGGATTTTTTATCGTTTAATTGACTAAACAAAAGCCCTTTATACATGTTTTACGTGACTGTGACTAGTGTTTTTGCCAACCAGTCAGTGCGCATGCGCGGAAAATCCCAAATGTAAACAATAACAATTAACTCGTCTATACAGGATAGGCTTGCGGTATCTAGAAATACGTACATCCCAATAATAAAACAACGTTTCGCATAATAATGCTCATCTTCTAACCACATGTGGTTAGCGCGTGGCTTTGATATTTAATAGTTAAAACATCATTTTTGAATGAAATATAATATAATTTTAATGAAAAATAAACTTCTAAAAAAGATCATCTTATATAGATATGGAAGTTTCTTGTTGAGTCATGGGTTCTTTTAGAGTCGTGGCTATAGATATCATGTTAAATTACATGATAGAACGTTCCCACATTATGCAGTTGTTAGAGAAAAATGTTTTTACCAGGTCAGCATTGTTTTGATGATCAAAAAGGCGACAAAAAACTGTCAATATTGTATCATGGAAGAACCATTTTTCTAACCTCTTAATTTTTGACACGTCAAATATAGTGACAATTAAGATTGAAAATAGTGAAACATATTACTAGGAAATCTTTTTGATAAATAACTTGTTTCTACATGGCTGGCAACTTTAATTGTTATGTTAATTTTCTTTTGATAACATAAGTTTCCAGCACCACCATATCATGTAAAACTTTCAATGCCGCCAAAAAAACAAGTACCTGCTTTCGAACCCTTCAGTGTACACCATTAAAAATTAATTCGCCCCATGATTTGACCATGGTCACATGACTTATTACAGAAGCTGATGTGTCAAGCAAAGTTGAGAACGAAAATAAGACCATGTTTGTATAAGTCAGGTTTTTTTTTGGCCCGATTTTATAGCCGAAATTCGGCTATGTTCCCAATCCCAAAAAGTATACTTTTTTCCCAAAATGTGGCAAAAAATTCCCAATTGCCAAAAAAAAAAAAATATTTTTTTTTTTTTTTTTTTAGAAAGAAGTCTTATGTGTTTGTTATCTCAATTTTTATTCAATTACATCAAACAAAGTATTATATGATTTTTTTCTTTTAATTTGAATGATTATAAAGTGTTAAATCAAATTTAGTATTTCCCTAATCAGTGGACTTTTCGTGTGGAAAAAAAGGCTAATGAATTTATTTTCCCGATTTCATGAAAATGCCGTTAAAATTCCCAATTCCAAAGCCATGGGCTATCTTCCCAAAAAGTGGAGAAAAAACCCTGTAAGTTTTTTTTTAATGAAAATCATTACATATATAATAAACTTAAGGAATACTATGATTTTTACGTGTTTTATGATTAATCTACTTATTCTACAGATTTTTGACGCATTTTCATTGATTTGCCGCTACGTGCAAGTCGGCCTAAACAAATTACTGATACACAAAGAACGGTGACGAAGTGCATGTGAGCGCATGCGTATGAAATGTAAACAAATGAAGGGTTTGAAAAGAGGTGAGGTTTTAAAAGAGGTACTTTAAAGATAATTCATCAGAGCGCTTATCAAAAATTTCCTCTTTTAGAAATTGTTCATGGAGTGTTCCTAAGTAACCCAAAATCATTTATTTATGAGTATTTTTCATACTACATAGTCTGTTGACATTTTTCACAAGAAATTAATCTGCTTTGCAATGTCAGTTTAAAGGCTATTTATACTATAGGTATGCAAATCTTGAAATTGGCAGGGTAAAATTTTAGGGAGAAGTGACTTCTCTCTTGACTGGCATTTAGGGAGAAGTCAGGAGAAGTAATGTTTTATCTTGTATATTTTGTAATTAGTCATACATGCCATACGTCCCGATCTCGGCGGGACAGTCCCGCTTTTGGGCCCTTTGTCCCGCTGTCCCGATATAAGGCGATTTGTCCCGACATTCGTAAAAAACGATGTAAGGTCTATAGGTTCCCAATAAAATTCGCTATTCAAGCTCTGTTTCGCTAACACTTACCCCCGCTAATCCCTTTATTGCCCCCAATTAACAATCCGATTCTACTTATCGTGTGTACCAGTGTTGTTTATGACACCTTATCAGCGATTTATCATGAGTTTATTTTCTTTCTTGCACAATTTGTAAAAACTTCATTCCTTCAATTGAGTAAATTGAGTAAGTCATTAATTTAATTGCTCAGTTACTAATTACCTCAATTACTGTTAATAAAGAACTATTATTTTTCTTTAAATAAATGCACCAAATCTTTAAAAATTTTAGTATTGATTTATTTAAATCGTTAATTAACTTTCAATGAAGTTAGTTTTTAAATGCAATGTACATTTTTTGGTTTGGTACCTAAAATTATTCTTTAAAAAAAGTTCAGCGGTAGCTCATTCATGCCCCTGAATTCTTTACTGTAGGGATTGCATTAATTAATCAATTAAAAATGTATCACCAGTTTGCAAATATATGCCCCTGATGTAAGCCAAAAATATGTGTCATTAACACCTCATTGTAGTTATACCTCTATAAAGATCCATTTTACTAAAACCTCCACAAAAATTACTATATAAATACAATTTACCGAAGTTGTTATTTACCGAAACCTCTAGTACCTGTCGATACTATACCGTAACCGTAAACATGTTGTAGTAAATGCACTGTAACACTCTCTGTAAGACGCCGTAACATTTTAACTCATCAAAATTTATCTTGTTACACCTACATGCAGTTAATTTTGAGACAGATCTTGATAAGATTGATTCAATATTCGTTCTTGCTTACGTTTGTTTTCATTTTCTTCTGTTTAATGTCAGACTTTGAATTATATTCCAATGATTTTATGAGTTGTCTATTCAGGTCTGTAAAACTTCCATTTTATCCATAACATAGGAATAAATGTCATGGCAAGCATTGACAGAGGAATGTAATATCCGTATTTAAATAAACATTGACTTATACATACAAAAACTCTTCAAAATTACCGTTATTTACCATTTATTAGCTCATCTATTTTTTGAAAAAAAATTATGAGCTATTGTCATCACCTTGGCGTCGGCGTCGGCGTTGGCGTCCGGTTAAGTTTTGCGTTTAGGTCCACTTTTCTCAGAAGCTATCAATGCTATTGCATTCAAACTTGGTACACTTACTTACTATCATGAGGGGACTGGGCAGGCAAAGTTAGATAACTCTGGCGTGCATTTTGACAGAATTATGTGCCCTTTTTATACTTAGAAAATTGAAAATTTTGGTTAAGTTTTGCGTTTAGGTCCACTTTTCTCAGTAAGTATCAATGCTATTGCATTCAAACTTGGTACACTTACTTACTATCATGAGGGGACTGGGCAGGCAAAGTTAGATAACTCTGGCGTGCATTTTGACAGAATTATGTGCCCTTTTTATACTTAGAAAATTGAAAATTTTGGTTAAGTTTTGTGTTTAGGTCCATTTTATTCTGAAGTATCAAAGCTATTGCTTTCATACTTGCAACACTTACTAACTATTATAAGGGGACTGTGCAGGCAAAGAAATGTAACTCTGACTGGCATTTTGACAGAATTATGTGCCCTTTTTATACTTAGAAAATTGAAAATTTGATTAAGTTTTGTGTTTAGGTCCACTTTATTCCCACAGTATCAAAGCTATTGCTTTCATGCTTGCAACAATTATAAACTATCATAAGGGGACCGTGCAGGCAAAGTTATGTAACTCTGACTGGCATTTGGACGGAATTATGGGCCCTTTATACTTACAAAATTGAAAATTTGGTTAAGATTTATGTTTTGGTCCACTTTACCCCTAAAGTATCATAGATATTGCTTTCATACTTGAAACACTCACAAACTATCATAAGGGTACAGTAAAAGGACAAGTTGCATAACTCTGGTTGTCATTGTTACGGAATTATGGCCCTTTTTTGACTTAGTAACTTTGAATATATTGTTAAATTTTGTGTTTCGATCCACTTTACTTCTTAAGTATCAAGGCTATTGCTTTCAAACTTCAAATACTTTCATGAGGTTACTGTACCTGGCAAGTTGAATTTTACCTTGACCTTTGAATGACCTTGACTCTCAAGGTCAAATTATTAAATTTTGCTAAAATTGCCATAACTTCTTTATTTATGATTACATTTGATTGATACTTTGACGAAACTACTCTTACCTGACATACCACAATAGACTCCACCCAAACCATCCCCCGTGCCCTCCCCCCCCCCCTCCCCCCTCCCCCTCCCCCCCCTAATTTTTTTATTTTTTTTTTAACATCATCTCACAAATGACCACCACACCCTCACACTATACCCCCACCCCACCCCCCCCACCCCACCCCCCCCAATTTTTTTTTTTTTTTTTTTTTTTTTTTTTTTTTTTTTTTAACATCATCTCACAAATTACCACCACACCCTCACACTATACCCCACCCCCCCCCAATTTTTTTTTTTTTAAACGGTTATGTTTGAAATACCGTCCAACCATCGCACCAAAAAAATCCTACCCCCCATCACCCCCCCCCCCCTTTTTTGGAAGATAATGTAATAATTGTCCACAACCCCACACTATACACCCCTCTTCACTCCACCCCTCCCTCCTTTGTGATTGAAAATGAGAGTCCCTTCACCTTTAAAAAGAAAATAGATGAGCGGTCTGCACCCGCAAGGCGGTGCTCTTGTTTTAACAATGTTCTGAATTGTCAACACACTGTGAAAAGACGCCGTAACCGTTGTAGTTATGACGCCGTATCGCGTTGTAGTACAGACGTACCTCTCATTGTATCGTAGTTCAGCGAGAGTGTGGAGGTCACCTGAAATGTTACTTATATGAGATAACTCAATAAACCAATTTTCTTAATTTTCTTAGACCGACCATATGACATTTGCGAGACTCCTGTACTGGAGCCCCTGCGTCTCCCTGAGCTGCCCACACTTTCTCCAGAGAGCTCATCCTATCAGGAATTATCCAAGAGCCCAGTGCCCTGTGTGCTGTGTGAATATAAGGCAACATCTGACCTGGAGAGGGATGATTACCTCACACACCTGCTAGAATCACACAGACTGGTTATTGCGGATATAAACCTGATTGCAAACTTTAAAAGGTACCATTCGGGAGTTAGTTACATAGTATTTTTACAGTTTTTCCCTTTAAACAAACCTAAGCACATAGTGCTCATATTGACCTTCAAGGGTAATGTGTTGTCCGTCGTCCGTCATGTGTGAGGTAGGTGCAAAAACTTTTTCTTTTAATGACTTCTTCTCCATAACCCTATGACAGATTATTAGGAAATCACAGAATTGAACTTTGGATGATCAATTTTTCAAGTTGTTAAAATCATTGCATGTCTTTGTCATTGGAGGTAGTAGAATGCGTTTGAAAAATGAAAAGTATAAAAACCTTTTCTAAAACCACAAAGGTTCGGGATTTAATATTTGGTGAGTAGCATTATCTTTTAGTCTTTTACTAAGTTTGTTCATGCTTTTAGGGTCAAAATTAGCCTGTCCTATGAGTTTCTTGTTTCCTTGAACGTAGTAAAAACTTTTCTTCTCTTCTTCTCTGAAACTGCAAGTCTAAGGGGTTTGGTATTTGGCATGAAATTGTATCATTGAATGGTGGGCCTATTTTATTTGAATCATTGATTAAGGGCCTAAACTGGCGATGCCCAAGGGTCACAAGATTTATAAAGATTTGTATTGTAAGTAACTTTAAAAAGCTTTTTCTCTGAAACCGCTAGGGCCAGTGGTTTGATATCTGATGTTAAACATATGGTGGTGCTCTACCAAGTTTGTTCAAATCATGCCTGGAGGGGGGGGGGATAGGGATTGCTTGTTTTAGTTATATGTACATGTTTATAGTGAACATTTTAAAAATCTTCTATGAAAGCCTCAGAGGTTTGTTATTTGGCATATAAAGTCATCTAGTGGTCATGTCCATAGAGTAAAAACCCAGGGTTAAAAGGATTTAAGACTTGTATAGTAAGTAGTGATGAATGTTAAAAACTTTCACTGAAAATATATAGAAGTGCCAGGGGTTTGATAAAACAGTTATCACACAAACTCTTGTTTACAGTTAACTTTTGATGTCTTCAGTTTTAAGGTAATATATTCCGCAAACAAGTCTGCTCAGGTTTTATTTCATTTCACCTCTGTGTATTTTCATTGGTTTGAAACCACCCTGTATACAAAAAATAAGCAGTAAGTTCTCAAATGAATGGTTAGCTATGTTTTGTAAACTGAAAGAGGCATATTGGTGAATTTCCCTATAAATATATTTAATATATAGACATGATTTTAACTATGCATAGTCTTTATTTTTCAGCAGATAAATATAATATTTAAAAAAATTATTTTTATTGAGATTGTAAAAAAAATATATATACATGTAATGCCAGATTTTTGTGTGTGATGAAAACCTCTATTGGGTTTCAAACTCATAATTCACCAATCTTACACATTATTGAACATTTTACAACAGTACATACAGTTATGAATACATGTAGTTTGCATGCTTGTTTAGGTACTTCATAGTACTTCATCTACATTTCAGTCTGTACTTCATGTACATTTCATTCATAACAATATACTAATAGTATTGAAAGTGTCATGTAGACAACTTTAAAATGATAGATTCAATATTTTACTGAGTGTTAATACAAACAGGAATCAGTTAACCCTTAACCACTTAGATATGGTACATATTTTAACACATTTGTAGTCCTTTAGACAGTTGAATTTTATTTAAGACCTTTCTTACTAGATTCAAGTTTTAAAGGCTTCATTTCAAACGCTAAGATACTGATGAGCAGCAAACAGCATGCATAAAACCTGAACAGACTGCGAGTTACTCGCAAGCTGTTCTGGTTTTATGATGTTTGCACATAGCAATTTTCACTTTGCTTCTGATTGGGAAAGGGTTAAGCAACCATTCAATGTATAATGTTTAGGGCTTTTTTCCTTTTTTAACAAGTACCTTATATAGGCCCCTTCCACCAAAAGAAAGTCCCCTTCCCCAAAGAGAAAATCTTTAAAATGATATAAGATTCCTAATTTTTAAGCTAACATATGGGGAAATTTTCCCCTCTCATGTTTTTCCCAAAATGGTAGGCCATGCCTTTTCCCCAAATCCAGAAACAAAGCCTTGTAATTATTGAAAGAAAGTATTATATTAATAAGCCATCCATATGCTCATTTAAAATACGTTATATTCAAAAGTTTATCAAATCATTACATGGCAGAGCTTTTTATTCATGTATGAATAATAAAATGAGCAGCAACATGCAATAATGGGTCTCATGCCATATGTCACCAGCGTAGCTTCAGACCAACCTGTGCATCCACACAGTCAGGTGAGGAGATACTCTGTCTGCCAATAGGACCACTTGTAGAGACTTTAAATGATAACGAGGGTAAAATAATGTTTATATGCTCATTCTTTAGTTACTGCCTGTACTGGAAAGAGCGTTTTAAGCAGCAGCCATTCAAGGATATCTGTTCGAACATCAAAACAACAGAACTAAAACAGGGTAAGATAAACAGTGTGTGTAACTTCTTTTTTTGCAGAAAAAATAGTTTTTTTGAAAAAAGATACATATATTATTATTTAAGCTCCCAGTATCTACAGATCCTGGAGAGCATATAATTATTGGCCTGTCTGTTTGTTCGTTCATTTATTCGTCAGTGTTGACTTAAACCTAGGTTATAAAGTTCTCCCCAGCCTTGGTGGGTAATACCGGGGTACTGGGGAAACTTGTGTACCAGTAATTCAGGATTTTACTAGGCAATTGTGGGTGATACTGAGAAATGAGAGATACTTTACAATAAATGAAGCACTGATTCATTATTTTTAGTGTGTTCATATAAACCATCATGTTTTCTACATGTATAAACACACTTACATTTTACATTTCATTTTAAGTGAAAAAATAATAATTTTCTGTAAGATAAAGTTGTCTGAGATTTTATGTATGATAAAGTTGTCTGAGATTTTCCGTATGATAAAGTTGTCTGAGAATATTGATTTAACAAATGAAGTGCAATTTCAAATGAGATGATGAAAGAAAATATTTGCCCAGTATTATCCAGCAGACCTGCTTGTTTTGGGATATCTTATCAAGGTCAAGGTACATATTACTTAAAATATAGGAACAGATCTTGCTGAATAATTTGAGTTTGGATAGAAGCATTGTTCTGAAATTTTGTGTCTTGGTTGCTTTCTTGTAGATTTAGCTCGGAATTGTGTATTTATTATTATACCCCCACAAATGAATTTTAGGGGGGTATATAGGAGTGAACTTGTCTGTTGGTCTGTCTGTCGGTCCGTATTAAGTGTCCGCTCTCTAATTCAAGTAGTTTTCATCCGATCTTCACCAAACTTGGTCAGAAGTTGTATCTACATGATGTCTAGGCAAAGTTCGAACATGGGCCTTGCCGGGTCAAAAACTAGGTCATGGGGTAACTTAGTGCGTTTTAAACATTCAGCATGTTGTCCGCTCTCTAATTCAAGTAGTTTTCATCCGATCTTCACCAAACTTGGTCAGAAGTTTTATGGAGATGATCTTGAGGCCAAGTTAGAACATGGGCCTTTCTGGGTCAAAAACTAGGTCAAGGGGTCACTTAGTGCGTTTTAAAAATTGAGCATGGTGTCCGCTGTTTTTTGTGAAGACGCCATGCAAAATATTATGTGTCAATGCGGCATGTGGGGGTATTCGTCACGTCTGTGACAAAGCTCTAGCTTGAATTTAATTACATAAACATGTTAAAGATTGCCATGGTTCTTATTATTTTTCATTATTTTCTGTGTCCTCATATGCCCAGCAAATTAATGCATCGTTTTCAGATCAATGTAAGCCTTGAAAGACCTCTAAACTGGCATATTGTGCGAAACTTGTTTCCTCTTCTATGTATAATGTACTTCGTGTTTACTGTATAATACTAATGATAACAGTTGGTATTTGCTGTTTAATACAGGTGATATAGGGTACGTTCTTTGCATAATAATAAGATTGTATATGCTTTATTTTACAGGTGATGACGGCTACTACCTTTTAAGTGATGTTCATCCAGAGGATAAAGAGTTGAGAGATTTCTTGCAGAAAAGGAAATTGGTGAGTCAGTATATCATTTTTAAACAAAGTTTGAACGATTATTAAATGTAATCCTTCATGAAAACAAATTGTTAAAAAATCCAACCGAGCCAAAATAAGTCAAAAATCCTTTTCAGTGAACAATATTTACTATTGCTGTTTGTATTTAACATCTAAATTTGTAAGTAACAAGTGCTTGAATAAAAATATTAATTGGTATTGTGTTCACTGTAATATGATTATCTCATCATTGTTTTTTTTTTAAGTGTAGGCTTCATTTAATGTTTTAATTTCTAAATAAAAAACAGTATCGTAGAAACTTACTATTGCTCCAAGTTATCTTGTTCATTTGCAGGAGTTTGTGTTGATCAGTCAGCAGAGGGAGAGGGAGGACACGTCATTCTGCCGAGACTGTCTCTTCTGTAGGGAACACTTCACTGGCAACAGGTGATCAACTCTTGTATTTATCCCTCTGATGTCAGATGTTGCGTATAAATTGCATAACACATCCACGGAAAGGTTCTTTGAGAGTCTGTGAAGTTTTATTTTTGTTACTTACTGGACAGGTCTCGTAATCCTTTCTGACTTGAGGCCAAAGTGGAAATGGCTATGTGCAAACAGCATAAAACCAGAACAGCCTGCGAGTAACTCAGTCTGTTCAGGTTTTATGCTGTTTGCTGCTCATCAGTATTGAAGGTTTGGAGATGAAGCCTTAAAAACATTAATCTAGTAAGAAAGGTCTTAAATTAAATATATTTTTCTAAGGGACAACAAATGCGTGAAAATACGTATCTGAGTGGTAAAGGGTTAAACATTTAACATTCATTTGTAATATTGTAACATATTGCTGGCTTCACCTACATTGGTTTAAAATGCCCTTAAACTTGTAAGGAATATGTGAAACTGGAGCAGATCTGAGGTCTGAAGTAGAACACTGGTGTCAGACTTATTAATTTAATGTTCAATCCCCCACTTAACACTTTCTTACTTAACTTGTCTTTCTCATAAAGTTAAACCTAGGTGCAACAGATTGTTCAAACTGGTCAATTAAAAACAAAGAGTCTCGTCTGGAAAGGGTTGTTTCCAGTTTCTCATACCTATCCTTTGCAACTCAACTAACAAGGCTGCTGGTGGCTATGCTTATATGGGAAATTACTGTTGCGCATGATAAACAATTATATAGCCCCACTCCCCACCCCGCCCTATAAAAACAAAAAACAATTTCAAAAAAACTAATACAACAAATATATATTGGTCAATTTCTATGGGTCAGCCTTGGGTGTCTTTCTATGGGGAATCATTCATAAATTTGCATTATGATCCCTTCTTTTCTTGTTAGAATTGTTTATGTTTCATTTCCCATTGGTTTTCTCTGCAGGTCAGCCATGTTAAACCACATGGCTAAGGACCATGCCTTCAGTATTGGCCAGCCTGACAATCTAGGTAGGGAGGACATATTGTTGTTTTGCCTGTCAACTGTTATAATACAGTTGTTTTTATGCTCCCCCAAAATTTATTTTGGGGGGAGCATATAGTCGCCGCTTCGTCTGTCCGTGTGTGCGTCTGTATGTCTGTCTGTCCGTCCGTGCACAATATTTGTCCGGGCTATTTCTCAGTAACTAATGACTGGAATTCAATGAAACTTTATGAGAAGCTTCACTACCAAGAGGAGATGTGCATATTATCAGCGGGTTCTGGTCGGATGATTTTTCACAGAGTTATGGCCCTTTAATTTTTTTTAAAATTTTCCATTAACTGTACATATAGTGCAATTCTTGTCCGGGCTATTTCTCAGCAACTAATTCCCGGAATTCAATGAAACTTTATGGGAAGCTTCACTACCAAGAGGAGATGTGCATATTATCAGGGGGTTTTGGTTGGATGATTTTTCACAGAGTTATGGCCCTTTGAAATTTTCTAAAAAAAAATTATTGTCCCCCCAACTACTGTGCCCTCAAGACGTTTCCTTTTATCTGAATATATAGTTTAATATTGTGACAAAAAAGTTTTTTTGGGAGCATCACCTGTTTCCGACGGTTTCTTGTTAATACCAGTAATGGTGCTTAGTAGTGCTAATGTGAAAGATTTATGTCTGTTGTCATAATGCTGTGCTTAATGATCTGTTGTTGTAAATAAGTCCAGCCAGTGTTCATGTACCAATCACAAGAGTAAAAATAATTTGTACTCGGCTGCCAATTATTAAGTATGTAAGACTTGCTGAATACTACAGAACAGCTCAAAATAATTGTTGGTTGTACATGTTATGCTTGCTTCTTTCTCAACATGTTCTAATGCCATAAACTTATACTTAAAGAAATATCTACTGGGTATATATTTATGTGGTATGCAATTAAGATTTGGGGTGCATAAATGCTTAATTTAAAATAGTTACTAATATTTTCAGTTTTCACAGATGAATTCTTAGATGTTCTTCAAGAAAAGCTAAACAGGTGAATTTATATGTTTTTATGGTAATTTTAGTTGCAATAGTTTTTAAACGTACATTTTTTACATTTTATTACTATGTATTGATATGCTTATGTTGGCTATTGGCTAATGTTGGTCAGTTAATAGATCGCTATTGGCTAATGTTGGTCAGTTAATAGAGCGCTTTAATCACTTTGGATAGTCAATAGTTTTCTAATGATCTTCATCAAACTTGTTATTTTACTTCAAGATTGCTTTGGACTTGGTTACTACATCTTTCAAACACTGCTTTCTGTATACAATTGAGACACATAACTGCTTAAAAACATACTTTCAAAATGCTTGACACTTGTTCTCTTGTTTAAATAAAGAAAAATTCTATGTTTTCATCAAGTCTTTAAACAAATTCAGTTTACAGTGCCTATATTGCGAGAAGACATTTAGAGACAAGGATGTTCTTAAAGAACACATGAGGAAGAAACAGCATCGGAAAATAAATCCGAAAAACACTATCTACGACAAGTTCTATGTGATAAATTACCTGGTAAGACGCTGATTTTGTTCAGCATATGATATAGATGATTGGTTGTAACTGTGCATTAGAAATGCAATATATATATATCTATACCTTATTGCTGTTGTTTTCTTTAAAAGTCTTTTTTTAACATGTACACACATTACCCTTATGTAACTTAAATGTTTATTACAAAAATAAAAGATGGAATCTTAGAAACAAATTTAAACCTTTTTTTACTTTCTATTTCAGGAACTTGGTAAAAACTGGGAAAAAATACACCAAGAAAGGGACATAATTGAGATAGATACTGAGGACACAGAGTCGGAAGAGTAGGTTTGACAGTATAGGGTAACCTCCCTTACTGTTTTTATCAAACTTAACTTGGTTAAAATTATCATCTGAACTCAATGTTCAATAATGATATCCGAAACTTAGTTAGTGCTTGACTGGGTGAGTCTAATCTCATTTATACACGTATACTGCTGGATGGAAAAAGCATGTAAAGTGTAGATGTGTTTTAAAGTTTTGTTAGGGTATGAATCTTAACCAGCCAGTTGGCAGACTTGTATTATATACTCATCTCATTAATATTTATGCCCCCCTTGGAAGAAGAGGGGGTATATTGTTTTGCACATGTCGGTCGGTCAGTCCCTTGGTTGGTTGGTCCGTCCACCAGATAGTTTCCGGATGATAACTCAAGAACGCTTAGGCCTAGGATCATGAAACTTCATAGGTACATTGATCATGACTGGCAGATGACCCCTATTGATTTTTAGGTCACTAGGTCAAAGGTCAAGGTCACAGTGACTCGAAATAGTAAAATAGTTTCCGGATGATAACTCAAGAATGCTTAGGCCTAGGATCATGAAACTTCATAGGTACATTGATCATGACTGGCAGATGACCCCTATTGATTTTTAGGTCACTAGGTCAAAGGTCAAGGTCACAGTGACTCGAAATAGTAAAATAGTTTCCGGATAATAACTCAAGAATGCTTAGGCATAGGATCATGAAACTTCATAGGAACATTGATCATGACTGGCAGATGACCCCTAGTGATTTTCAGGTCACTAGGTAAAAGGTCAAGGTCACAGTGACTCGAAATAGTAAAATGGTTTCCGGATGATAACTCCAGAATGCTTACGCCTAGGATCATGAAACTTCATAGGAACATTGATCATGACTGGCAGATGACCCCTATTGATTGTCAGGTCACTAGGTCAAAGGTCAAGGTCACAGTGACTCGAAACAGTAAAATGGTTTCCGGATAATAACTCAAGAATGCTTACGCCTAGAATCATGAAACTTCATAGGTACATTGATCATGACTGGCAGATGACCCCTATTGATTTTCAGGTCACTAGGTCAAAGGTCAAGGTCACAGTGACAAAAAACGTATCCACTACAACTGACAGCCCATATGGGGGGCATGCATGTTTTACAAACAGCCCTTGTTATATCATTATCTGATTAATATTTATGTCATTTCCTCATACATATTAATGTGTTACATCATATTTATCTATAACTTCCCAAGTGCTGTTCACATTTTAAAACTCATATCTTAAATAGTATTTGGCTTTGCCTCAATATTCACAATTTATCACATCACCATCACATGAATATTCATTTCATTACCTCATTAATATTATTATGCCCCCCTTCGAAGAAGAGGGGGTATATTGCTTTGCTCATGTCGGTCTGTCGGTCTGTCGGTCCGTCCACCAGGTGGTTGTCAGACGATAACTCAAGAACGCTTGGGCCTAGGATCATGAAACTTCATAGGTACATTGATCATGACTCGCAGATGACCCCTTTTGATTTTGAGGTCAAAGGTCAAGGTCACGGTGACCTGAAATAGTAAAATGGTTTTTGAATGATAACTCAAGAACGCATACACCTAGGATCATGAAACTTCATGGGTAGATTGATCATGACTTGCAGATGACCACTATTGATTTTGAGGTCACAAGGTCAAAGGTCAAGGTCACAGTGTCCCGAAATAGTCAAATGATTTTCAGATGATAACTCAAGAAAGCTTTTGCTTAGGATCATGACACTTCATAGGTACATTGATCGTGACTCGCAGATGACCCCTATTGATTTTTAGGTCACTAGGTCAAAGGTCAAGGTCACAGTGACAAAAATAGTATTCACACAATGGCTGCCACTACAACGGACAGCCCATATGGGGGGCATGCATGTTTTACAAACAGCCCTTGTTATCTTAGCCTTGTAAATATTCATATCTTTATTTAAGTTATTTTAATATTCATATCTGCACTTTATTAAATATTTAATTTACGATCTTACTATGTATAGTAGAATCTCCTTAATAATCATATCTCGACCACATTCATATTCGTATCCCTCCATATATATTGATATCCAGAGGTCATTAATATTCATATCATTGCAGTGAGTAGTTGGGTTGGGAAGATTAGTCCACCTCATTTATCTTCATATCCCAACATCATCAATATTTTTCGCATACAGTGAGTGGGCAGGTTGGGAGGAGGAGTCCGGGGGCCAGGCGGTGTGTTTGTTCTGCTCATTCTCGTCCAGTAATGCTGACAAGCTGCAGTTGCATATGCAGGAGCTCCACGACTTTGACCTGCAGGACATGAAGCTGAGCCTGCGCCTAACCTACTACCAGCAGGTGAAGCTGGTTAACTTTATACGCAGACAGGTCAGTGACATTCGTAAACTCAGCTGAGCCCAAAACTCCTGATATATATATTTTTTTACCCAAGGGGTCATATTTTTATAAAACTTTGATATCTCACTTAATTAAAAAAAAATCTCTAAAAGGACAAGTCCCTAAGGTGTTATTGTTTGACTCTTTCAATTTGCTAGCCAATCGGTGTACTATTTGAATGTAACATTCAAAGGGTCCTCTTCATGCTATATTGAAATTATGCGTCTGGGTTCGAAATTGGCCACACCCCAGGAGCCACATGGTTCATATCTACTTTATTGTCATATTTTCTTCTCTCAACCTGCATTCAAAACACTACTTATGTGCGTGGTTTAGTATGCTCTTTACAACCAGCAATTGTATTTGCAGACTGATCATTAAAATTGGTCGGCTTTTAGGATGAGGCACATTAGGGCAAAATAAATAGAGACTAGGCAGAAAGTGTTGTCCAGGATAAATCTGTGCAGGCTGCAGAGGCTTATCTGTAATGACACTTAACACACTTGCATTAAGCCCAGTTTTCCCAAAATGTAATTAAGTTATCTTTAAAATAGCAACCATATGTTCCTACTAGATGTTGAGTCTTTAATTCTCACTTTTAAATAGACAAGACACTATGAGAACAACTCTTCAACAGGCATTGGTAATATTCATCTGTTCAGCCATCTGTTGCAGGTACATCTCGGTGTCTGTATTGGTAATATTCATCTGTTCAGCCCTCTGTTGCAGGTACATCTCGGTGTCTGTATTGGTAATATTCATCTGTTCAGCCCTCTGTTGCAGGTACATCTCTGTGTCTGTATTGGTAATATTCATCTGTTCAGCCCTCTGTTGCAGGTACATCTCGGTGTCTGTATTGGTAATATTCATCTGTTCAGCCCTCTGTTGCAGGTACATCTCGGTGTCTGTATTGGTTGTGGTGGGAAGTTTGACTCACGCCCAGCGCTGCTGGATCACATGCATGAGGCTGAACATTCTAGTCTCATACCAGAAACTTCCATCTGGGACCAGCCACAGTAAGTGAAGTAACTTTTTTATCTTGTATGTGTGTATTTAAAAGTTTATTAGGTCTTTCCCTGCCCGAGACCTTTGATAACGCCCATTTCATAAAACATCATGTTTTATGTTTTAATACTAATTTCTAAAGTGAAGCAAATGTTTAATTGGTATGTTGGAAAATCTCCTATGTGTTGATAACATTTTTAACCAGGTTTTCCGAAGGAAAAAACTGGTTATTAGATTGGCGAATGCGGGCGGGCTGGCTGGCTGGCGGGCGGGCGGAACAAGCTTGTCCGGGCCATAACTATGTCGTTCATTGTCATATTTTAAAATCATTTGGCACATTTGTTCACCATCATTGGAAGGTGTGTCGCGCGAAATAATTACGTCGATATCTCCAAGGTCAAGGTCACACTTTGAGTTCAAAGGTCAAAATTGGCAATAAATGAGCTTGTCTGGGCCATAATTATGTCATTCATTGTGAGATTTTACAATTATTTGGCACATTTGTTCACCATCATGGGACGGTGTGTCGCACGAAAGAATCACGTCAATATCTCCAATGTCAAGGTCACCACAACTTAAAATAGATTTATTTTGAAACAAACTTACAAAGGGGGTTAATTTTGTTTGTTCATTTCAAAAGTTCAGTTTGAGTTGTCTCCCTTAATCAGATTTTTTTTCACAATGAAAACCTGGTTTTGTGACAATTTTGTCCCTTGTTTGGTCATGTCATTATAAATAAACATATTTGTAAATAGTGTATACATTGCAGGTACTTCTTCCCCACATATGAGAATGACAACCTCCTTTGCCAGCTGGACGCGGATGAAGATGACGTCACAGGTCACCATGATTACGAGCACGTGATTGCCGAGGACACACCCACCTTGGATACCATACTGAGGGAGGAAAGTTTACAACGTGAAATTCTTCAGTCTTGATAGTGAGACATTGTATTGTGTACAATATTAATTAAACTTGTTTCCTAAAGAGCACTGTCAAGCGTTTTTTTTTTATTTCCTTGCTTGCAATTTTAAAAAGGATAAGAGCAACATGATGTTTTTTAGAGCGTCTGTTGAGTTATAACATTATACTTTTTTACAGAACTTCTGAAGCTTAGATGATCCAAAAGGTTACGTCAGACTTCAAATTAGCAATGTACACATATTTATTCTTATGTTATTAAAATTTATTTAAAAACAATAATGCTTATATTTAATGCTCACATATGTCAATTTGTGTAAATGTTGATGAAATAAAATGGTTTCACACTTAAACTTCATGACTGGGGATCGACAATTGGTGGAAATTCAATGACAACCACCCAAAAATTGAGCCAGCCACAGCTGTAGAATGCGCCTTAGGAAGAATGTTTTACTTAAAAGCTGTGAAATGCGTATATTTATTGAATTAATAAAAATATTTCTAAATCGTTTTGTATTATTTTATGATAAACAACGGCCCAATGGAGGGAAACTAACTGGGGGAAGAAGTTTTCGAAATTTAGGTTACATTATCTCCCTTTAATCACAACCTTTATATCAGAAGTTCGATGGGATCTATCCCGTTGTTACAAATTTATTATTATGAAAAAAGACTTTTTAGGAAACAGTGTGCGTATTGTTGTTGCAGAAATTAGTAAATTCTAATTAAACATTTACACTTTCGGACAATTTTGTGTGGTGCGGTAGTCGAGTGGTAACACTCTGGTCTACCATTCCAGAGGTCCCCGGTTCAATTCCTGGCCGTGGCACTTGAAATTTCAGAAATGCTTAAAGTGTTTCCCACCCAACTAGAGATGTACTGGTATGAAACCCAGGTAATTCTCGCGTGTATCGGTGCTAAACACTGAGCACGTAAAAGAACCAAGGAATCTTATTCGCAAAGAGCTAGGGTATCGCACTCGGATTCCTTGTATCTCAATACTGTCTCTTCTGCTTGCTGTCTCTTCAGCAAAACTAAAGGACCCCATTGGAAATAAGTGCTTGCACTTTCGTGGGTTATTTTTGACTGCATGGTCAATAGAAATACATACAAACGACAAGTATTCATCTTCAAAATAAACCACTCTTAGCATTCTGTAAGTACACAGCGCAGATACTCGTGTCGGTTACTAACAGCTGTGCTACTTAATTCAAAAGTAGAGGACGAATGGCGTAAAAATAACCCAATGAACAATCCCCGCTCATCGTTTGTGGTCAATATGGGCTTCTAACTCGCGATCCCGGGAAAGACGGTAGTTATTATTGCAACAAGCTCAATATACTGATTCTGAAAGTAATGGTAATAAGTTCCGTGAAGGATTTCATTGCTGACAAATTTTTCAGGCTTTATGACCGACCAAGAAGAGCTCATTGTTTTGTTAATGCGAATTCTGACTTCAATTTGTTTTGTTTTTGGAACGCAGACTGATTGTTCCAGTGTTACATTTAAGTATATTGCGGTAGGCGTTCAATGATTTGCGTGTACTGCGTGGCCATACATATCAGGGCGTCTTTGATTTATAAGCCATGGCTTATTGCTTTATTGTTCGCCTGATTATTAACACAAAAATGCTGAATTGTTCAATTTTCACGAGACGACCTAACGATTACCACAATTAATTAATAAACATATTAATACATAAGTATTCTCACCATTTCTGATTTAGTACCGATATTCAGGACTATCGCAAATCGATTAAGATATGTTAATAAAACTTAAATTGCCTCTCTTAATTTTGTTCATCCAAATGATTGTAAGCACAACGCATGAATCTGTGACTCAAAGGCGCCATGTTGCCACCGTGGTACCATTGGCGAGAAGATATAGCATGTATTGGGAAAACCCGTCCCGGATCAGGCTGCGCAGTCAGCACTGGGTGATCCAAAAATCCACACCACTTGCAGTAAATTTATAATATATTCCAAAAATACTTTTGAAACAGAAAGTAGCATAACAGCGGACTTTATAGGTTATACGACACTCACGTGCATTTTCATGTGTATGTCCCCACGGAGGAGAGAAATAAAACATTGCGCTTGTCCGCCCATGCGTCTTGAATTTTTGGAATTCTCATTTGTCTTCCGGATGGATCTCGCTTTAACTTTTTTTCCATTTAAATGACCTAAATGTATTTACCACATGCCATACCCTGTTTCCCATGTAAAATAACCATTGCGAATATTTTTATCTTGCACATGCGTAATATACTTTTTAAGCGTTGACCAATTGCATTTTGTTATTTTGCTGAAATGACGTTGCAACGTCAAATGACGTCACGAAATGTAAACAACATTCGGGATTTATAATTATGTTTGCGTAAATATTTATTAAATTTGCTCATTTAAAAGCTTGTGATAAAAAGATCTGACACTGGTTGTCATTTCATACCATATTTTATTAAACTCGTCCAGGAAATTCGTTAGTAAGCTCGCCAAAGGCTCGCTTACTTACAAAATTCCTGAACTCGTTTAATAAAATATGGTATGATATGACAACTCGTGCCAGATCCTATTATATGTTCGGAAAGAAAGAAATTATATCAGAAGTTTCGAATTATCCCCCTTTATCAGTTTCCACGTTCTGAGTCTTGTATTTTCATATCCTCTTTAACTGCTGGGTGGATCTCCCTAAAACTTTCAAAGTTGAAGGACCATAATGTATGGTTGATCTTTAAGAAAGAAATGTTGGATTCGAAGAGTCTTGGTAGGATTATGACCCTTTGTCTGTGTGTTTCTTTCACTTTATAATACATGTATATGGTCACACAATGTAGTTGTATGGTCACACAATGTAGTTGTATGCGCACACAATGCAGTTGTTTTTAACTTCTGTTTGGATTTTGCTAAAACGTCAACATTGGAATAATGTTAACGTGGAGAATATTGTGAATAACGGACTTGTTGCTGCCATAATTTTTTCAGATTGATTTTGTAACCATGGTTGAATATCATCTCGATATCATTTGTCTGTGTTCGATCACGTGTTGTCTGGGCATCAGTTTATTTGACACATTTATCTGTGATATTATTACAGTTTCATTCGACCATATAACCGGTATATAATCTGATATTCACTGGCCGTAAAACATATTGTCCATGGCTGCTCCTCGTTCAATATGCCTTTCTACCAATCAATATCAGATATATAGATCGGCCCGTAGTCAATAATTGCATTATATTTGTCAGACAGCGCACACTTATTTACTTTGTTGTTTTTTTTTGCACATTGAGTCGTTAATATTGAATATATATTATTTTCATTTTATGGTTTTATTAGTCTCCCAGACCCTTATACCGTTTAAACTTAAAGTAATCGTTCGCTCACTGCAACGCATGGTGCAAGTAGGGACGAGTGTCCCTTGAGTTATCTAGACCGCCAAGGATGTCGTAAATTTGATATTTGATTTCACGATCGTTTCTTCTACTGTGGAATGTACCCATGTTCGCTAATATACAGATCAAATTTCTACAATGCGAATGTGCAGTGCCGTATGCATTCCGTTTGGATGCGATTGAGTATACTAAATTAATAGTATAAAGTACGATAAAAATGAGATTATTTTCTCCGTCCACGTCCAGGAGGTTTCCTTTTAGCTCAACTATTCATAGATAACTCGAGCTATACTTCTCACCCATTTGTTGGCAATTGTTTTTCTTTGCTTAATGCTCGTGTTATGGTAAATTGCAACATATCCATATCGCTGGCTCTTCTACAAAACTAGGTAACTAGGTCAAAAAAAAACAAAAAAACTTGTAAACTTGTCAGATGAGATCACGAATGGTCCCGATCGGTGAAAAAACATGGCTGCCAGGAGGGGTGGGGCAGTTTTCCTTATGTGACTAGAGAGAAACCTTGTGATCGAACACTATAGAAGTCAAATTTTTTGCCTAACCTTAGTCAAATTTAGTCAATACATTGGTTTTATTGATTTCTCGGACAAGTTGAAAAATGGCTCAGATCGGTGAAACACACTTTAGCTCACCTGATGGCTCAGGTGAGGTTTTAGGATTGGTCTTTGTCCGCCGTCCGCCCGTCCGAATTTGGTTTGTAAACACTCTAGCATTCACATTTCTCAAGCATTCTTTATCAAAGTTGTTGAAAGATCTCAGTCAAGTTTGATAATGAGCAAAATCACATAATTAATGCCATAATTATTGCCCTTAGATTGTCCAAATTTTCATTATATTATACAAAATCCTTGTTAACACTCTAGAGGTCACAATTTTTGTTTCAGATTTTATGAATCTTGGTCATAATATTTATTTTTGTAAGCACAGTTTGATGTTTGGTAAGGAGGGTCAACTAAAAATAAAGGTCACCAGGTCAAATCTTACAAAAACAAAAACATTCCATACGCCAGAGTTTTGGTTCAATGATGATGAAACTTAACCAGGATGTTTGTCTGGACAATTATCTAGGTCAAGTTTGACGTTTGGTAAAGATTGAATGAACCGACTCCTATCAGGTGAGCGAACTAGGGCCATCTTGGCCCTCTTGTTTCCAAAATTAGGGATGTCTAGTATATTTATTTCTATATTTAGAATATTACCTACATAAATTCCTGTAAGCAAATAGCGCAGACACTGATGAGACGCCTCATCATGCGGCGTCTCATCCTGGTCTACGCTGTTTGCCAAGGCCTTTGTTCTAGACGCTTTGCATAAATGGGTTAACTTTGCGTTGAAAATTGTGAGAAGGTCGCTTATTGGCAGAACTGGCTTGGGATTGTACGCTTATTTCAATAAATCAATGTTTGCCGTGTTCTGTGAAAATGGGGTTTAATGAATGTGCGTAAAATGTCGTCGTAGATTAGCCTGTGCGGTCCGCAAAGGCTGATCAGGGACAACACATTAAGCTTTTATGATATTTTTCGTTTTCTTAGCAAAAATCTAGTTTAGGCGGAAAGTGTCGTCCCTGATTAGCCTGTGCGGCTTATGTGGGACGACACTTTACGCACATGCATTAAACACCCTTTTCACAGAGCACGGCTCATTTATTTTCAGTAAAATCAGTCCGCTCAGGCTTTGCAGGGGCGACACTTTCTGACTTAACATGATTTTTGTTCAGGAGACATGTCCTTTTTACTAAAACCAGAAACAATGAAAGCATAAAATGTCTACCATTATTAGACACCGGCTGATCTGAGACGATACTTTATGTACATGCATTACGCCTCGTTTGCCCTGAGCGGTTCTCAAATAAAATTGATTTGCACGCGAGGTGCTTCTTCATAATTTTCTTAATGACTATTATTAAGCAATTTTCTTGTCATTTCCTTCATGTATCATCAAGTACAGATTTATCTATTGCCAATTTCATTCATAAAAATGTGAATTGTGTAGTATCTTTAACAAACGTTATTCATTCGTGGCTGTCATAAGCTGCTATCGCTAAATCTAGGTTTTATTTTTCGTGAGTGTGGTATACACATTTAGCCCTCAGTCTGAATATCAAAGTAGTCCAGGTGAAAAATAGTTCATTGTCACTATTCGAAATTCGCCCTGTTAGGGATAAATATGTGTCTTGTTCTGTGAAAACTGGGCATAATGCATGTGCGTTAAGTGTCGTCCCAGTTTAGCCTGTGCAGTCCGCACAGGCTAATCAAGGACGACACCTTCCGCTTTAATATTATTTTTGTTTAAAGCGAGTCCCTTTTTACCGAAAATCTTGTTTAAGCGGAACGTGTCGTCCCTGATTAGCCTGGGCGGACTGCACAGGCTAATCTGGGACGACACTTTACGCACATGCATAATGCCCATTTTTATAAGGACAAGACACATATAAGTACTTCGTCACACTTCTAAAAGGTTATACCCAATGAATATATGCTTTAATATAAAGTGATATAATGTTTCATCGATATACTTAGTTACATAATTATGTAAGAAAGGCGTTCGTCCATCTGTCTATTTGCCCGGTCCATCAGTGTATTAATTAAAAGGTAGTTATTTCTGAGCCGGATTAACATCAGGTCTGGTCTGGGTCTTGTATCCTAAATGATCATTGGAAAAAAAGCACACTTGCTCAATCTGACCTTTAATTAAGACCCATTCATACTGTTTATGTCGATTTTGTAAACATTTAAATAAGCTATTATGCAAAATCCTTTAATGGGCAAATGATTTGCCATCAGTGACAGAGGTTTACACGTGATTGAAGTACACATACAACAAATTATTTTCTTTATTAAACGGAAACTGTCGTGGCCTCCATGATTTATAGCCCCAGTCTATTGATAGGTCCCACAAAAGCTCACTGAGCGATAATTACGGGCTCAATGTGGCGAACGAAATCAATTTCAATTTGAAAGGGCGTCATTTCTGAACCCATTGATCCCATGCATCTTGTTCTTAGGTAAGACTGATACATGATGCAGACAAGCGCGTTGCTTTGACGAGATTGCATCTAACAACGCGGAAAACGATGCATTGTCAACTGAAAATGTTGATATCAGGGGCGGTTCAAGGAGTTCTGGTTAGCGGGGGGGGGGGGGGAGGGGGGGGGGGGGTATTGAAAAATTTGCTGGGGGTCCTCGTAGGTGCAGTGTAAAGCCCTGCTAGGGGGTCCAGGCGAAGCTCCCCCCGTCCCCCGGAAGCTCCACGATTTTATTGATTTTGAAGGCTTTGACAACCACTTCTCGAGCATGTCACGCCGTATGTCCTTTTATCAAAGTACCTTCTTATAATGCCAAAATGTGCATAGTTTATACGTAATACGGATGGATATAGCATGAAGAAATAGGTGATTTAGATCTAGTTAAGTGTGAAACATCAAATGAATTGACTTTACTTTGGCGAATATAGAGGGGGGGGGGGGGCGTACACCGCGTCCGCCCCCCCCCCCCCCTTGGAACCGCCTATGGATATTCTGCAATCAGTTGAAAGAAAATCGCGGAGGCATATCGGCGAGAATGTTATTTCGGCGATTTCACTGATTTATCGAGCAAATAAATGCATTCCAAAGCTATGTTCAAATATATTTATTATTCATTTAATAAATTTGATTTTTATCTATATTGAAAATTACGCACAAGTCATAAAAATGTTATAGAAAATAAATGACTATAGTACATTGTATAGCATACATATAATTGCAACTTGACGATGGCGTATTGTTCATACTGTATCAAGCACGTGTACGCCATTGACACGCCCGGATTATGATATGTTGCTGTCCGGTAAGCAGAGTGGTTTGTAAACGCGCTTCTCACTCGGGCGACCCGGATTCAATCCCCAATCACAGCCCATGTGAGTTTAATTTGTGGTTACCAAACCGGACAGATGGGGTGTCCCTGTAAAGGACACATTAAAAACTCAAGGTCAGACGTAAACAAATATGAATTAATACTTTTATAATCTTTACCTGTTTTTTTATGCCCCCCTTCGAAGAAGAGGGGGTATATTGCTTTGCTCATGTCGGTCTGTCGGTCTGTCGGTCCGTCGGTCTGTCTGTCGGTCCGTCCACCAGGTGGTTGTCAGACGATAACTCAAGAACGCTTGGGCCTAGGATCATAAAACTTCATAGGTACATTGATCATGACTCGCAGATGACCCCTATTGATTTTGTGGTCACTAGGTCAAAGGTCAAGGTCACGGTGACCCGAAATAGTAAAATGGTTTTTGAATGATAACTCAAGAACACATACGCCTAGGATCATGAAACTTCATGGGTAGATTGATCATGACTTGCAGATGACCCCTATTGATTTTCAGGTCACTAAGTCAAAGGTCAAGGTCACGATGACCCGAAATAGTAAAATGGTTTCCGGATGATAACTCAAGAACAATTAGGCCTAGGATCATGAAACTTCATTGGTACATTGATCATGACTCGTAGATGACCCCTATTGATTTTGAGGTCACTAGGTCAAAGGTGAAGGTCACGGTGACCCGAAATAGTAAAATGGTTTTCGGATGATATCTCAAGAACGCATATGCCTAGGATCATGAAACTTCATCGGTAGATTGATCATGACTTGCAGATGACCCCTATTGATTTTGAGGTCACCAGGTCAAAGGTCAAGGTCACGATGACCCGAAATAGTAAAATGATTTTCGGATAATAACTCAAGAACGCTTTTGCCTAGGATCATGACACTTCATAGGTACATTGATTGTGACCCGCAGATGACCCCTATTGATTTTCAGGTCACTAGGTCAAAGGTCAAGGTCACAGTAACAAAAAACATATTCACACAATGGCTGTCACTACAACGGAGGGCCCATATGGGGGGCATGCATGTTTTACAAACAGCCCTTGTTTTAATTTACAATGGATCTTTTGTTCCTAGATTGATTTCGAATTCTAAAAGTCTAGATGAAATGTAATGGTTACAGTTTATGACTAATTCGATGATGTTAATGATAAAGATGATCATTTGGCATTATGTTTGCTCGATTGTATTATTTCCTCGTTGTTTCTGACTGAACATTTTTGTTCATACGTTTACTGTATACATATTTAGAGTTGGGTGATATGCTAATAAAGATTCGAACATTGAAAGATCATTAAAATTCTCCGGAGGAAAATTCGTAATATGTTAAAAATGACTTATCGTGAACACGAAGATTCCTGAATTTCTGACATTGGTGAAACAAAAAAAGATTAATATGCGTCGGTCATTTCTCGATGTGTTTGCGTTAAAATCGTGGATCAGTTAGTCCACAAATCAACGAAAATTAATGACTCCGGAATACAAACGATTTTACAGTATTTTGAGACGGACTTTATCCTTTAGACGGTTGAATAGGAAATCATGGCACAGCAGACGATAGTCTATCTATACAGCAGACGATAGTCTATCTACACAGCAGACGATAGTCTATCTACACAGCAGACGATAGTCTATCTACACAGCAGACGATAGTCTATCTATACAGCAGACGATAGTCTATCTATACAGCAGACGATAGTCTATCTATAAAATTAAATAAAGTTGTTTTTTCTGTTACATTGCAAACGTTTACTCAATATGTTCGTGTTTGGAAAATCCTTTTTATGCGAGAAACTAAATTTAGTATAAAATCCGGAGGTCAAAAAGGTTCTTATTTCCAATGCAAAATATCACATTTATTTTCTGTATTAGCATAGTAATGTATACGACTTTCTATGGTAATATGACGACACTGCTGTCGGTAACAGCTTGATTTTTATTTAATGGTAAGGTGCTTCATAATAATTATGATATCTGAATAGTTCGCGGCTATGACTCACCATTATATCCGATTCAGACATGTGCTAGATGTTTAGTCTAGGAATGTAAGTATCCTAAATTTATGAATCACAATTTAACCACAGGAAAGCTGAATAAGAGTTGTAATTGTGACACAATAGTTATTTTAGTATTTTTTAAAATGCATACCCGACTTCTTTTTTGTTTCCTTGAATGTTTTTATAAACATGTTCAGCCTTTATTCAAAGCATGAATTAAAACAAGGGACAAAATTGTCACAAAACCAGGTTTTCATTGTGAAAAAAATCTGATAAAGGGAGAAAACTCAAACTGAACTTTTGAAATGACCAAAAAAAATTAACCCCCTTTGTAAGTTTTTTTTTTTTTTTTTAATCTATTTTTAGTCGTGGCGACCTTGACATTGGAGATATTGACGTGATTCTTTCGTGGGACACACCGTCCCATGATGGTGAACAAATGTGCCAAATGATTTTAAAATCTCACAATGAATGACATAGTTATAGCCAGGACAAGCTCATTTATGGCCATTTTTGACCTTTGAACTCAAAGTGTGACCTTGACCTTGGAGATATCGACGTAATTATTTCGCGCGACACACCGTCCAATGATGGTGAACAAATGTGCCAAATGATTTTAAAATCTGACGATGAACGACATAGTTATGGCTCGGACAAGCTCATTTATGGCCATTTTTGACCTTTGAACTCAAAGTGTGACCTTGACCTTGGAGATATTGACGTAATTATTTCGCGCGACACACCGTCCAATGATGGTGAACAAATGTGCCAAATGATTTTAAAATCTGACAATGAACGACATAGTTATGGCCCGGACAAGCTTATTCCGCCAGCCCGCCAGCCCGCCAGCCAGCCAGCCAGCCCGCCAGCCAGCCAGCCCGCCAGCCAGCCAGCCCGCCCGCATTCGCCAATCTAATAACCAGTTTTTTCCTTCGGAAAACCTGGTTAATGAAGCATTATGCTTAAAGGAAACATCACAGACATAAAGTACTCGTAACAAACATTTTGGTATTGTGTTAAGACACCGAGCACATGTACGCAATGTCCAGGAAACGCAATAGATAGGCTAAACATAAAATGCCCTGATTCCAAATTTAAGTTCATGTTTGTACAGCACAGCAGTTAGGCCACAGTGGTGTATTTTAGTAATGCATATGAAATAGATTGGCAGACGAACAAGGAAACAGAATGTGGTTGGTAACTGATTTAAAACCGCGCGAGCTCGACAACTAGTAACCGTGTTGAATGGTTTTTTCTGTGTGGGTTGCCGACTTCTGCAATATCTGAAGAAGGTCGCCAACAGACATACAAGAACGACAGACATACAATATACTATAAGCCTAGCCCTGTGAAAACATGGCGTCATGCATTTGCGTAAAGTGTCGTCTCAAATAAGTAGGTGCAGTTGACACAGGCTTCACAGGGACTACACTTAACGCATACACTTCATATTCGCTTAGAAGGGACATCCTTTAAACGTTTACATCAAAACAATATAAAAAAATGGCTTCTCTGATTAGCTAGTGTGGAGTGCACAGGATGATCTTGGACGACACTTTACTCATATGCATTAAGCCCTGTTTTCCCAGAGCGAGGCTCCTGTAAAGATCATGACCGCATGATTCGCAAAATACTGGACTACCAAGAAACCGTATTTGAAACTATAAAGTACTCCATCGCAAATAATGGTTGATAGGATGTGTTTCAATGACACAATTAAGTTTCAAACGATTATCAAACTGGTAATATAGCAATATATGTTTATATTTACTACACCACGTGTTTATTCATATATAGTTTGCGTATTTCATTCAATTTAACATTCGTGCAAATGGTTTGTCATGTTGTCGAAATAATCTGGTTATTAAAGCATTCATCGTTCGTAGATAATGTAATACGAAATCCAAGTGAAAACTACCCTTTGTCATTTTGTAACAATACTGTTTTTATCGCACCAACTATTTGTTAAACAACACATTGAATGTTAAAACGTTTAGATTTTACCCAAGATACATCCGAACTGAACATATTTTCTCCCCGTTAAGGTCATAATGCAGCTTTTGTTATATCGAATTTCGCATGTGTTTTGTGACGATTAAGTGAAGCGTTAACTCGTCTTTACCTATTAACCATCTCTCTTACAATTTTCGTTTCGCTTGAGAGTAATTATAGGTGTTCGCATTTATATTTACACTAAAACTAATATGTTTGTTCAACAAACATCTCCGGTCGTCATCATCTGATACCCACAAAGGCATGTTCCGTTGCTATAGATTCCCTACCAGATTATTACCACAGAAACTGTGATTTACACTTAAATGATCTTCACAAATTTCAGCTTTAAAGTGTCAAATTATAGATGTATCTCAAATAAAACGTGTTCTGTCAGTCGTGATAGTTCTGTTCTTGTTGTTGTGTTTTGGTTGTGTGTTTTGTTTCGCTGGCTTATCAAAAATACGTAAAAAGCAATCCGTATTATGCTAGTATACAAAATGTAATTTTTAACAGTACGTTGTGGGGTAGAAACTTTAATGCGTATTCACGCACATTTTTATAATAAGTACAAAATTTCGCTTTTCATTGAAGAAATCTCATGTTATAAATCTGTTGACAGGTACTTCATCGTGCTATTGTTCTAATCGCTCAGGTGAATGATAGTAATTTGTCAAGTGATCGTCGTGGTCGCGATCAGCGTTTTCGAGCGGTCTAATATGTTTACTTTCAAACTCAAAGAGGGTATTAAATCATCGTATCGCTCACCCCAGCGTTGACATTTTAATGGTGTTTTTGCACTCGTCGAAGAACTATTCATTTGAATTTATTTGCACAAGAGTTTGATTAAGAATGATTTAGTTTAAGAAAGGCATTTTCGTTATCTTTATTCCGTTGAAAAAAGTCTTATTGGATTTGATTTGATTTTTATGACCTTAACCCTACCAATAAAATCAAACTATATCGTTCTTCTTTGACACTCTTGAATTGGTAAAATATAAAAAAACAGGATTGATTTCACTTTCTGGCCATTTCATGTAGGTCACCTTAGTCTCGAATTATAAAGTAAGTGAGCTGTTTTGTGTGTGCATTTAGACAACAGTTATTATAAGTGCCCTAATGTCCATCACCAATACCGTTAGTATCAGTTTTATATCTCTCTTCCTGTATTATTGTTTGTGTACTACCACATAATTTCTTTTGTAACAATTTGTACCATCATCACCAGTATCTTCATGTATTTTTCCAACATCGTAATTATCATCTTCATTTTCAATTAGGACCGCAATTATCATCATTTCCACTACCATCACCGTTCATTATCACCAGCGGATACTCGAAATAGAACAGTGAATGAACGGAGAGGTTATGGTGACGTATTTCATATGACGACACGTCGACATAAAGTGACGCCAAGTTATAATTGACGCTGTATACTTGATATGTATAGAATGTAATATTCATAAATATTAATATAATTCAATTAAATGTATATTATCTTACTTTTATCAAAAGGTATTAGTTTAACGTTTAAGCCTATATTTACGTCACCTCGATTACATCGGAAGCCTTGAGCTTATTTGTCTCGGTCGAAAACGAGGACAAGCATTTCACCATGGTAACCTCCAAGATATACGAGGACGTTATCGGTTGTAACCAACCAGAAAATCGAAGAATTTGCACGGCTGTTGACATCATAAAATTCATCAGAACAAAACACGAATGTGTATCATTGAGCAACTAACGTTAAATAATTTCCTTCCGTTGACAAGGAATTGTATAAGATGTGTTTCTAGTTCAAGAAAAGAACATTACATTAGATATTTTGAAGTAAGAATGACTTTGTGGTATAATTAAATACGAGGCGATTGTCCGGTATGCTATTGAATTATCTAATCTCCTTATAGAGCTATATACGGTATGTTAGATGGTTAATTGGGGCACGTTACATCAATGACATGTAATAGCACACGTATACGACACACGTTTGCACAGGTTGTTTTCTTAGCCAAAGTCCTTCAATTTATCGTCTGCTGGATTAAATTCCGTAAATACCTACTTGAAATGAAGTTTCAATACTTCCATTTACCGTTCAAAAGAAGCAATTCTGTCTGGCGGTGCAAAAGTGTGTCAATTGTCAACATCGCATCGGCAGATTAGTCCTTGATGTAGAATTATGGGATTGAACGCCATGTCACGGGTCATCTTTGTTTAGAAAAAGAATGTGGTACGAGGAAGATATGTGATATGATTTGTTACCTTGTTTGTTAACTTGTCTAAAATAAACTTAATGCGATAGTGTAAAATTGTGAAGATTCGCAAGAAGATAATTTACGAACAGCAGTGCAGAAGAAAATTAGACTTTAATCTTGTTCCACTTATAAAATGAGAAAATTGCTGCCGTCTTATGGAACCCGCAGGCATGTGAACACCAATATTCATCTTCGTAAATGCGAGTAAAAGTATGCGCCCAAGTATAATAAATAAAGTCAAGAATAGCGAACATGGTGACACAGTGGTGCACAAATATTAAATCTGAACAAAATGCATTTCTTTTCCCGTGAATTAATCTTTAGGATAAATAACGTATTGCTGTAGCTATGTAATGGGCCAGTGAACGGTTAGAATAACAAGTGTCAGACAATTCATGATTCAATGGCAAACAGTTATACTTAAACTGATAAGCGTGTAGTAACCATAAATGATGATAATACTTTTTTTTTCAATATAATTCTCTCAATGAAGTTTCATCGTATACATGTTAATCATCATTTATGGTTACTACACGCTTATCAGATGTGAGATTAATCACAAATATTGGTATCGCAAAATGCATGTATGAATGCCTCAAATACCGCCCCAACACATATTCAAGATGGTACGGTAATTCGGCCTGAATAGGATTATTTAAGCCATTTGGTTAATTGGACGTTTCTAAGCTTGCATAGCTGTATACTTTGGGGATTAACAACTGTAGTAAAAGCTACACAGGTTCTTGTAACTGCGATGTGCAAATATTATTTTGGTACTATATAATGCAGTTTCATGTTCTTACCGTCGACTTTAAACTTAGCACTATCTCGTGAATCTTTTACACACCGTCGTAGTATACAATACAATAAAGAAAACATGTTACATAAAATTGTATGCGGTTTTCTTTAACAAGTCAATATTAAACCAAAATATTGGTTCAAAGTCATTTAACCAATCGTTTGCGATTCTCATTTATAACGTCAATGGAAGATTTGATAGGCGCCATGAATCCGTTAATAATAATACAAATGTTTAAAACGGCATATCGATGGTTAGTACAGTATTATATGTTCAGTACTACTTTACATAATGGCACAACCGATAACCGGAATGTAAGGTAGAACAGTTCTCATTGAAGTGCAATGTATTCGCGCTTCTTGTAGAAATGAGATCGTTTCCTAATGTATAGAAAAAAAAATATATATATGTATTTTAAAATAATGGAATGTACATTCGTTAAATTTCATGTCTATAATAATATACCAGCCTCTTGTAAGCCTTTGATACTTTGTAAACGAAGTGTCAAGTTTCATCATGGTCGATCCATAAATCGCGCTTTTCATTTGGTAGTCAGGTCAATATACACTTTGACCCCCCAAAAAATGCTACAAAAGGTATTTTGACTGATCCTGGTAGGGTAGAAGGTACATTATAACATGGATTTAATTGATGATATAATTGTGGATATTGTTTTTACATGTCAATAATGATAATAAAACAACGGCATGTTGTAATACGTAGTATTTAAATGTCATATCAATACACAGCATGTAAATGCTTAATTGACATAACAGCTGATTGCATAAATAAAAATATATATTAAAGCAAAACCAAAGTAAAGGACGTCACGTAAAAAGCAAGATGGATAGTTTTCTTAAAATATAATTATTTACACAAAGAAAAGTGACCCTTCAGGATCAAAATAATAAAAAAGAATTTCTGCTAGCTCAGCTTTATATCTGTAAACAAAAACGTTATCAGTAAGTCTATCCGTCTAACAAAGAAATATCTCAAATTCCTAAAAACTTAAGACTGTTTATAAAGTGTAGTATTCGTCAAGAAATGAATGTACAGCCATGCTAAATCGCTTATTTATGGTATAATTGAATATCCGTGCGGTACTTGTAAAGGTGAAATTAAAACAGTTTATGTACACGCACTCTCACACATTTTTTCTTTCGGTTTTTAGTATGACTGTCTCACAATAAGAAGGTTTCTCGTATTTGTTACGTGGATGTAACGATGGAAGAGGGAATAAAAAGTACTTGAATACGTTGGCGCATTCAAACCTATTTTATTCTACTAAATTGGAATATGTGATAAAAAGCTACATGATAATCAATCCAAGGAAAAACGGAATGGTGGTATCTTTGGTATTTAAATAATGAGGATGAACACAATAAATAAATTTGCCTGTCAATAAATTTGAAACTATGTGTAACTTACAATGTTACGGTTGCAATCATGGATTGGTGCGTTGAACGGTTTATAAAAGAAAACGTCATACAACTCGTGATTCTGGTGAAAGCATACATATGTTATCACATATATGTCATACTACATGATTGATATCTGCCAGATATAAAGGTTTCTGATATATTTGTATTTATCAAACAATTGCATTGTTACCTACCTGATATAAAGTTGTCTGATATAAAAACAATTAAATCACGTCAACAGGGTTTATGTCAGTGAGTGTGTGGAAGAAGGTTATACAGCCATCATTCTTAAAAAAATATATTCAGATTCAACAAAACAAACAATTTGATGCCGAGATGTTTAATATTTTAGACACAAAAAGCAAAATAAAGCCATCATTAAACAATCGATTTACAATTATAAAGCACTAGTGCTAATAAAGTCTGACTTTACACTCAAAAGGTCAAACAAAATATTTATTCCGCCAAAAAATCAAGTGACGCAGCCATTATATTTCATTATATCTTTTTAAATGGTTACTTACAGTTATGATAAACAAATAAACATGATACTACCCTCTTGTGTCAATATACATCAGGCTCGGCACGAATAGCATAACGTCTCGGCAAGCATTGCCGTTCGTTCTTTTGTTTTAGCCTCGCCTGAAATATTGCACAGCGATAGTGCATACAATGCACTTATGTATAAGTCTAAATAACATGTCTGTTCTGTTCTGCAGTAACATGTTATACTCTGTTGTTTTTTTCCATAAAGAGCATTATATTGAAAGGAACGTATATAAAACCATCAGTTATACTTAATACAAGTTTATCATTTGATAGATTAATAACACATATTGATATATCTACTAACGTCTTAATGTCAAAATTAATGTCTCATCGAATTAAATGTTGTGCAATAATTGGGATTTAGTTGGTTTCTCGAAGCCTATTGGTTTATTAATTGGAAGATTTTAAGCTGGTGAAGCTTTATACTTTAACGATTAACAACTGTGTAAACAAGTTGCAGAGGTTATTGTATCTACGGTGAGCAAATATTTATTTTGGTGCTGTATAATGCAGTTTCACGTACTTAGCGTCTATTTGAAACGATCACAATCAAGTACCTCTATTTTAGTAAATTGTAGTGTACAATAATAAGGAAAACATCTTGAAACAACATTTGATGCGATTTTCACGTTATTACTGTCGATTATAATCTAGCGCGTTTATTGTACTATATTACAGAGAACAATACATTAGAAAACACGTTTTATAACATTGAATGCGATTGTCTTTGACAGGTCACTATGAAAAGAGCAAATTGCAAAATATTTGCTCAGCGCCATTCAAGCACCTTGCGCGATCTTCGTTTATAATGGCCACAGATGCTTCTTTAGATACCATTCATTCGTAAATAATAGTAAATGTCGACCAACGGCTTTATGATGTGCTTTTCTTTCCTATTGGTATAGTTGCAGCAGTCAGTAAATAAATATAATCAAACAATTTAGCATATTATAAAATGTTTTAATGGACATTATGCTGATAAAAATGGAACAAAAAACTAATCGTAGTCGGTAAATTAATACTGACCTGTTTACTGTGTATGGTATAGTTTCGTTATATTTGTATATATTATATATTACGTATAGATAACCAGATAAAGATAACACTTGAAATGTTACAGTCATGTTTATTCCGTTTTTTACAAGCGCATATAGATTGTTAAATGAATTGCTGGAATATAAAAAAGTTTTCGTAATTGTCATGGAAATTCATTATAACTATTGCCCGTTTTGAATGCATTGTATTATATTGTACAGAACGTTGCTTTACATAACTCCAAACGCGCCAAATAGTGTTTAATTTACGCAATACAAATATTGTAACTTTAGATATATGTCTTGTGGATATAAAGCATTCTATAATGCTAAATTCTATAATTCTAAAATGCGGTGAACTCCATTATTAATACCAATAACATTATGTATAATGACTGAATATTTTTCATTTATACTCATACCGAGTCAATAGATCATATCTTTTTAACTGATTCGGCTATTTTAATTTTCTTGAGATATATATATCTATGCAATTGTACCTTTCCACCTCAATGTAGTAAATGACAATATAACGGAAGATATCCAGTTTTTATTTATTTATTAAAAAAAATAATTATGGAGCCGGTTATGGACGCGCTTAAAACCCGTTGTTCATACTGATTTGGTTTCAGTTTTGTAGCAATAGTTAATATCATTTTACAATCTTAAATGACATTTACAACGGTTATATCTTTGGAAAAGAAAAACTACCTTAATACACTCCTCATTTTTTATATAAAATGTGATGTAAAACAATTTGCCTCACAGGTACGTTTGTTTTCATGAACCGACGAACCTTCGTAAATTAAGTGAATGAACGTGTTGCAATACTGGAAGCAACCGCCAAGCGGATCAATGTATGCGATATTACAGAAGTATTATTTTCATGCGACAGTGGTTTTTATTTCGTTATATAAAGTAAATACTTCATTTGAATGTGTTATTATAACCGTAAACATGTATATAAGTAGGAAGGAATATGTCATGCACCTAGCATATAATCGCACAATACTGTGAAGTAATCAGAAATGTGATCAATATTGTTACAGTGGCGAATACGCATGTACTTTCCATCATCATTGCATTTGGAATTATTTTGTTTACGATAGATCGGTCATTTTTGCACTACAGGTTCGTTAATTTAACCCCTCGACGAATAGTGGTCCGAAGAGAACCCTTCAAAATAGACGCACCCTATGTTTTGGATAGAAATATGTACCCTCGGTTTTCACATATCTGGGTTACTAATTGCGAGCAGATATTTTGCGGTTTTAACAGTGATATTGGCTGCAGGTGTGTTCCCCATTTGCAACCAACTATGTGTTGTTTCGCTGATTATGGGGTATGTTAATAATGATTCGCCTTCATTATGGCTAGTGAATCAGACTTCAGACATTTTCATTTTAGTTGCCCATACGTACTCGTTATTGGTTCAAAATGTGTTAATGGTTCTAGATAATAAAAACTTAACTGTTTTAGCAATTAAAGAAAACACGGTGACGCCCTATTTTAAATAGTATCTGAATGCTTGGAAAGACAGTTTTCTCGTTTTTCTTGATATATATATTGCGCACAAGTAACTTCTACCAGCCAATAAATTATTCATGTAGATATAATACCCGTCCTAAAAGTGATTCCTTTTATATCAGATATTTGTTTTTCACAATGTATGCATTTACAATACTTCAAAATAGTATTAATTTAAACCATGTGGCGTTCCATTGCAGATAACCTCGGTAATAGTAGACCTGAACTTATGTCTTATAGATTAAACCGTTTCTTTGAACTACATTTTCTAGGAAGAATACTTCTGTAATAAATTGTCATTTCTGTAAGGACATGAATCTAGTCCTTAATAACATATACTCAGCCTTAGTAAATAGCACCATTTATTGGCCAAAACTACTCGTGTTATCAGATATTGGCAACACAAGCACACATGTATCGTAGCATATAAGTAGTAGACATGTCCGAGTGGTAACACAAGCACACATGTATCGTAGCATATAAGTAGTAGACATGTCCGAGTGGCAACACAAGCACACACGTATCGTAGCATATAAGTAGTAGACATGTTCGAGTGGCAACACAAGCACACACGTATCGTAGCATATAAGTAGTAGACATGTCCGAGTGGCAACACAAGCACACACGTATCGTAGCATATAAGTAGTAGACATGTCCAAGTTTTGCAATCTTTTGATCTCAGTAAAGGACATTTCAAGTTTCAGATTCGATGCCCAAGAAATCATATCATGTTTGTACATTTAAATTAAAATTACATGCAAATAAATATACAACAACTAATTATGTGTTTGTTGCGTTGTATTGCAATATCATATCAATAAACAACATGTTATTGCATAATTTGACGTAAATGCAGATACTCCTTAAAATAAATAACATGAACTTAATAATCCATAAACATATAAACTACGTCACGTAAATGCATGATGTACAATTTTCATAATACATATATACAAATCAGATTTATACAAGAACTCATTTACAAATAGTCAGAAAACAAGGAAAAAAGAAACTAGATAATAGATATAGCCCTATGGACTTGCTTCATGGTCAGAATGATCGTTAGAAGATTTTATAATAGTTTAGGTTATCTGCTAACAAAAATGTAAACAGTATGTCTATCCATCTAACATAGTGTGTTCTCACATTCCTAACTTTGACCAAATACACACTGCTTGTTGAAAAAGTGTAGCATTCGTCAAGTAATGAATGTACAGCCATGCTCTTACGCTAATCTATGGCATAATTAAATATCCGCGTGGTACATGAAGAAGGGAAATTAAAAGCAGGCTCTTTAAACGCATTCTAACACATTGGGAGAAGAAATCAGGGTATCAAATAGGAATACAGTTGCATAAAAAGGTTTTTATACCGATTTTGTCATTAATCCCTTATTTTAAATGAAGCTTGTAAGTAGTATTAGCAGGGACCTATACAAACAAATGTATTGGTCCCCGGTATAGGGAACGATTAAATAGTGAAGTACATGTTTATTTATGTGCATTCTGAACTTCTTCTTTTTTCATAAAAAGACCAACAACTTTAAAATACATATCGATGATTGTTATTTTGCTTATAGATTAGTCATAAAATACAATATGATGGCACAAAATAGCGTTTACATTCTTAATGAATACAACGACGATAACATCAATAGCAGTTGATGACTATATTGTTTACCTTTAACGTATTGTTTACTTATCGAGCTTGATCTACACGTTTGTATAACAAGTCTTAGGCTTATAGATACCAAATAGAAGGATTTATATTAGTAATAAGCAGATAGCGATCACGATCAGATGAATATAGATCGTTGGATACAACGGGTTTTATATAACAAGCACCACAAATGAACATATTTGTATGGAATCAATGCGATACGTGTATCATTACATGTGACAATGGCAGTATTTCTACATCACTGACTAATGGGGCAGTTTTGTAATTACTCATAGAGTGATCAGTATGTTAGATGCAACAAATTTAACTAGTTTGTTACGTTATTGCATTTTCCTAAATAACGACAATAAATTTCATGGTAAATGAATTTTGCGTATTTTTTAAAAAGTACTTTCGTTAATCTTCCTACATTGAATTACATATCATATGGACCGAAAAATGAAAAACCCTGCTCAAAATTTATTTAAAAAAAGGAAAGTAATGAATAATTTAAACAAAATATGTAAGGATACTTAGAATAGATAGTATATTCATCCTATTTATATACTGTTGTACAGGTCTAATTATCATGTTCTGATATATTGGTACATGATTTATAGTATAGCAGCAAGTTACTTGAATTAAATGAATGCAAAGGTGCATGTATCAGCACCCATGACCTCATTACTATTGATATAGAATCGAACAAATTAATATCTAGTTGAAAGACGTAAAATTCAACACTTGTATATCCCGTGTTTCACTGTTACACATACGTTGCCTGGAAAACCGGCTTGGTTTGTTCACGGTAAGACTCGAAATTCACTGGTGCCCTAAACGTTAATCCGAGATCTTCGTCACGTGACAACTGGCGACTTAACAAACGCGGAATTTCATTTCTGAATTTTTCCCTAAACGTTCCAGAATCATTAAGTTCGTCTGCAGCCATAGGGCTTAGAAAAAGGTCAATTCTGGGACGGAAGAAGTTTTGATTTTCAGACGAGATCCTTTCCCGTGGTGGCGTTTCCGGATGTGATTTCTCGTGGATATGCTCCCGAAGTAAGGATAGATTGTCGATGCTGCAATATCCGTCTGAGGTCTCGTCGGTCCTTCCGGTGTTGCGTTGCGGGGAAATGTCGTCTGGTAGAGGGTAACATTGGAAGAACGACGACTCGAATAAAATAGTATCTGTGGGAAGATTCATAAAACTAGCACTGGGTTTGCTGATATTTAAGTTCTCCTTATTAGCGAAATTAGAATTTACATCTCCCATACATATATAACTGTCCCGATCTTTCGTCAGCGGTTGGATAGAATTATGAAGATAATTTCGTTCCGGTAAGGCGGGAGGTTCTTTAGGAATAAAAGTTCCAGGAAGGTCGGGAATGGTCGTAAAGCGACGTATTTTAGGGATTTTCGGATTTTCTCTCTCGCGTTTCCACTGCTCGTACAGTTTCTCGTCTCCAGGTATTGTTTCATAAACATGGTCGTCTGCTTTGATACGGTTGTTGAACTGTTGGTTGAGAGTAGGTCTTCTGTTGCCCGCGTTTGATTCATTCGCCACTGAAAATCCCGTTTGATTAAAAGTGGAGTCCGCAGCACTCGAAGATTCGAGCAGAGTATTATGCCCACCCGTCGTGTTATTCAAATCTCGCCACTGATCATTATTCCCACCACTTGACAATGTCGCAGTGGACGTGTCACATAAAAGATTTCGCAAATCATTCTGGACCTTATTACCGCACTTGTTTGCAAGAGATCCAGTTAATTTGTTACTATTCTCACTCAGCGAGAAATTGCGCTGGGGTAACGGCAAGTCGTTGCCCAGCGGGCGACGTACACATCTTACCACAGCCCCCGAGAAGGCGGCCGGGGTGGAATCACAGATCTTCATTGTGCCCAAAGGCTCCGCTTTGTTGCCCGTTAATCCATTCTCTGTTTCCAGCCTCCCACGTGGTTTGTTTTCCTTGAAAGACGTGTTACCACTTTCGACGTAATTGTTAATTTCCTGTGAAGACCGACGCCCTTTTCGCGCCCGTTTTCGGACTTCCAGAGCACCCTTTTCGCCGTTTTGGAGATCATTGATAATTTCGTACATTGAACGTGTGACTTTTGTTAACTTATAGTTGTGTCTTTGTGCGTAGGAGAAGCCTTGTTGGTCCGTTTCAACGTCTTTGGACGCCAGCGTCACCAGGGGCACTTCCTTTGAGTCGTGACGTTTTAGAGAGCCCGTGCTGGGTTCGGATTGTGAAATGGGGAATGATGGCAATGATGAGAAACTATGGCTTCCTTGCAGCGGCTTTGCGTTAGCAACACCGTTAGATTGTTCTGAATAATATCCAATTCTGGCGTTATTTGCTACATCCACATTCACACAGTCCGTTTTATTGTGCTCACTTTTTAAGTTATTATTGCTTCCTGACTTGTTTTTACTAAACTGGAGATCCTTATTTTGTGGGTAGTCACTTTCGTATCCGCTGGAAAACGCCACTGGTGTGGCGTTAGATTGCACATTCAAGTCATTGACGTCACCAATTAAGTTCCTGAGTAAGACGTCGAAACTAGTCCTGACGTCATTCTCCGAATCCAGGGGACTCGTAGGCGAAGATTTGGAGCTGGTGCTCCCACTATCACCATTGAAACGTCGGTTCGCTTTCAACACCGTGTATGACGACGTCGAACCTTTACGAATACCGTTTTCACCATCCTTAACGTTTAATCCGTTCAAATTTTGCGGCCGTTTATTCATGTCGTCGGAGCTGATTTTATCGAGACAGCTCACCGACGGTCGGCTTTCCAGCGTCTTAGGAATAATAAACTTCCTTGGAATAGACCGATGGTCGAACACAGAGACGCGAAGCTTAGAATCGTTGACGGTGGCAGAATTGACTACGCTACTCAACAGTCTCGCTCTAACTGCCTGATTGGCGAGCTGACAGGTCGTGTTTTCCTCGCCGTAATCCGACAGATCTGACTCGTCCTTTGAGCGATCTATGCTCATGTTCGCACTGTGATTGGTGCCTTCATCCTCGCTACCTACACTTTTGTCGGTGGTAACCGACCCATCGCCTTCCGGGCCCTCTCTCATTGTGATACTTGGTCCGCCGAGATGATTATCGAACAAATGATTATTGTCAACACTGGTCGGTGTTTTTTCAACGCTCTGTGTTCTTATCATCATCATCTCATGTAAACACACATCTATTGTTCATCTTTTGCTTTATTTTAAATAGGTATTAACTTTTTTTATAACCATTTTCGTAATAGAGTTTTGCAATTAACGCGAGAACAATGCCGTTCTATAAGTTAAAGGCAATGTTTTATACAACGTTGTCATACGAAGTTAAATTTATAAATAAAATCTTGGTCGATGAATACTATCAATACTCCCACAGGCTGTCTATAGTTATTTACTTTATTGTCAGTCTTGGCTCCGTCAATGTACTCTAATTATTTCCTTCGATAGGTCATAGTATATTATTCACGCTTGAATGACCACGATGTTTATCTGACGAAACACAATATACTAGTAGCAAGCACCTTACACGGCCTTGATTGATTCAGATATACGCTCGTGTGTTTTATTCAGAATAAAGAATCACAGTCAATTAAAGGTTAAACAGAAACGGCGTTTTCGTTTGTGACATGTGTTCTTTTATAAGGTATTAATTATTCGCTGTAACACTGTGCATCACAATTTCCGTTGGCATACATTTCCGTTGTTCTGATGCTAATCCGCGGAATGTCACTTCAATATGCCGGTGCTACGTCTCCTTAACCTGAAATCAGAAGCAGATAAAAGTACAATATTTTTTTAATAACTTCAGTTATTAAAGTTATTAATGTATACAATGTATACCATTCTACATAGAGCACTTACGGAAATGTTTACCCATGCACAGTCTTTATTCACCCGGTCGAGCGCTTATGAGTTAAAACGTTAACGATAAAATGTTGAAATTAAAATCCTAATAAACTTGAAATCCAATCTAAAAATACTGCTTAGTCGCTGCAAGGAGATGAATGGTAATCTGTCCAAGCTGTTCAACGTATCGCGCTATCTTAATACTACGGCTCCTTAGTCCAACTTGGTATAATGTAACCTCACAATGGCGGAAGGGCAGGATTTGATTATTCATTGTAAGACGTTTAATATGGTTAACAATGCCTTTAATCCATAATCCGAAAATACACAATGACCGTCCACAGTGTCAACGATATGCCTTTGTGTAGATATCATCCTATATTTATTTATTTAATACATGGCAGCGTGGACAGTGTTAGGTTTCGAGCTGATCAGTGTGTTTGGCGGCTAGATTTTCACAGGATCAACTTTAAGTCGTAAATTATGGAACCCACAAGTCAAGTTTTCGTGTTAAAATATATCGGTACATGTCTGCTTGTTTTACATCCGATTCATTTTATTTAAAAAAAAAAACGAGCCAACACGGCGCCCATTCATTTTGGAGATTATTTAATATGATTAAAACCGAATGCATCTTTTTGAACAGCTTCTTAATATTACTGCATCTTTTAACGAGTTATATTAATATAATATAATTAATTCCTACAATAGTAATAAATCCCATCCATTCACTATTAAAGAACAGCTAAATTATTGATCGTTTGATTGACCACACAGTTCGTCTTTGGCGGCCAACGTGTCTGTCAGATTGATTAACGTCATTAAGTTTGTCAAAAAGTGTGAAAAACACTTGTCTTGTATATTTGTGACATGTAACGTGTCGTTTCATTTCTTGTATTTTTATTATAATAATAATAATAATAAAAAAGACGAAGATTAAGAAAATGATAATAATGACACTCGTGATGATGATGTTGAGCAAAGACCTAGAATAATTTATTCTAGGTCTTTGTGTTGAGGAAGAAGGGTGGGGGAGGTGGATGTCATTGTTTTGATAATCTTTGTAAATGAATATGTAATGCTTATCTATGATCTGTCTTTTTGTTTGTCTGTTAATTCGTGTGATGACTAATATTATTAAAATTCAATTACGATTGTGATTCGTTTCTTGGTGAATAAGTGACATAATTAAAGCACCTTATTTTCACTTTAGTTGCAATATTACATGAGAATTGACCAGCCTTTGTTGCTAATCCTTTGTCAGTCAGCGTTGTTGCATGAAATGTTGACGGCAGCAGTAGTGTACAGTAGGGGAGTTTCGCGCTTTTTGTACGTGAATTAGCAGTGTATCATGTTGTTATCAGGCTATCCCTGTATTTACAGCCACGTATATTCATGTTGTTATCAGGCTATCCCTGTATTTACAGCCACGTTTATACCGGTAATTATGGCTACAGTATTTACAGCCACGAAAATACCGGTAATTATGGCTACAGTATCAACCTAAGACATTAAAAATTCTAAATATCGACATAATGATTTAAACATGCGTTGCAAATGGAATCTGTTATTAGTAATAAACTGTTTAAAATAGAACACGTGACTGAAATTAACATCATTAACAAAATTCTTAAACTCATCCGTTTATACTTGACTAAAGTATTACAATAAATTTAAGGCAACACGAAACCATTAATAGCATGCGGTCATCTTAGTACGTTTTTTATACAGTACAAATAAAGTTTGTATAAAAAGAAGCTTCGGATTTCAATGATATGCAAACCAAATAACATTTTAAACTGATTTAAACCAGACATACATTAACCTGAAACCCATTTGAATTGTCTGCCTATATCTCATGGTTGCGAATAATGGTGGATCATTTTAGATGCTACCTTCCGAACCGCAATGTCAACCCGAGAACCGGTAATGTACATATGAGGATAATAAAGCTCGTATTTAACATGAACTTTCGAGTACTGCAAATTAAGTTGCTGAGCTGAATCTGAGGCCGGTGTTGAAATTCTACAGCAATTATTGGCTCATTGTGAATCGAATGTTTTATGTATATAGCTACGAGGTGTATAAAGGATGAATATTTAAATTATTTTGGACGCTGTAAGTATTACCGTATATTTAAACCCGAATCATTTTACATGAAATAGTTTCTATTATCTACATGCACATGGGAAATCAGTGAAATGGAATCAAACCTGTAATTTAAAGTATAGCAATTATAAAACTCAAGTTATACATATTTATCTTTTGATTTAATATAAAAACTATTCAAGACACTCATTTCAAAAAGATCGTTATAATGTACTTGTTCTTTAACATTCTCTGTGCTAACTATACGTGTTTAAGGAGCATTTCCGTACTGAAAGATTATAACAATAATGTAACATACGAACATATGGATCACAATAACTCAATTATGTGCGACCTAATTTTGTGCGATATGTTCAATAATTCGCAAATCCGATTGTTATAGGACACGTCTGTTCTATCGCTCATAGCGTATACATGTACACACATACTCTGTATAGGCTATAAATTTGCAATATGCTATTTAATGCCGAATAAATGTTATGTTATGTATAAACCTACACATAGCTCCGAGGCTCAACATAATGGTCATCGTCAACTTGTCTTGTGCCATCTGAAAGCTGGTAATTTGTATAATTATACGTCAATAACTTCATTACAGGTTGGTTAAAGGGCATTAAGTGGAATTGCTGAACAATGTCGTCTACCGGGTAGTTACTGACCTGTTCAAATAAATTTACCGAGCACATGATGACACGCTTCCACTGAACATAGGGTTGCTACGAAAATTTACCGGTAAATGAAATTATTGCTTTTGTGTTGGTTTTGATTGGATTTTAACGCTAAAATTGTCAACAACTCGGAAACTATTGTCACAAGATCCTGAAAGATGAATATTTTTGCTCGTGCTTGTTCTTGTTGCTTTTTCTCTCTTATCTCATTAGTGAAGAGTATCGTTTCGAAAATTGAAACTTAGAATTAGAAAAAGTTTTCAAAAGCCTGAAATAGCAATTGAATAAAAATAATCAATATTCCACAGTACATTTCAGCAAATATTAAGAAAACAGCGCGTGCATATCACTTTTGCATAAATTCTCATATATTATTTGCAAACTAGCTACTTGACGTTGTCGGTCATATGAACTCAACCATTAGTTATGTTGTGTCGTAAACGTGTCTTTATTAGACAGTTGATACATTAGAAAAGCTGTAAAATGCTCAAGGTCCCAATATTTATTACCAATATGGTCGCATTTTAAAGATTTTAATGTTATTCTTACTCATATGGATAATACATGCAATCTATCGGAACCGGCAATTACATTGTCAATCTTAGTTGAAACAAAAGTCCCAATGTATGAATAGCTGCACCATAAACTTATAATAACATGTCAACAGCTCAAGTGCAACAGTTCGAAATGGTCAATTGATAAACATCCACGTTTGTTTGTAAACTAAACCATAGTATTATTTTCGTAATAAAGTTTTAGTTTCTGTTTCTGGGCAGCAAAATAGATAGTGTGTTTGGTATGCTGTTCATTTAAAGTCGTGCTTACCTGGTTGACAATCATTAAAAAACAATTGCGTTATCGCATTACTTACATAATAAACAGGCAATATCCATTTAATTTCCCATATTGCAATATTTATAGCCCGAAAATAAGTATTTGTCCAGCGTGTTTACTCATCCGTCTTAAAGGCACATATTTGCAACCTCGATTCCAATCAACACATATTAATCCATGTTTTTTATTAAATTTAAGTCACATCTCGTTTGCCATTTAATAAGCTGAAGCTTTTCACAAAAGATTGCGTCCGTGCGCAAGTCAATCTAGCAACAAACTGACTGTTCGCTTTTCGCCGATACCGACGAAGATAGTTGAATCAGTAATGAGGCGGTTTACCCCAAACCTTAGGCGAAAATCGCGACACGCTCTGCATAGCTTTAATAGGCCTATCTTCCCATCTGATTTTCACCCGATGGTAAAGAACGGTGGTGAAACTAAAAGCTATTTAAACGCTTTTCAAATTTGTTAAGAAAAAATGAAGAAAAGCAATTACGAAATGAAAGTGTCTTTGTTATGTCATTTTGGATGACAGGCTAATAGATTTCTGTAAGAAATGTTTAATGGTTTTCGTATTTCTAAATGTAATTTAAAAAACACTGTTCAATAATTTTAAAAGACGCGTGTATACAATTTATTTGAGTCCTAATGGAAACGAAAAAGAACGTGTTGTTTATTAATCAGCTCATGAAGTCGCATGTAGTTTAAAAAAATAATATATATATATATATATATATATATATATATATATATATATGTATAAATATTGTTAGTGTTTAAACGAAGTCTCTTTTTAAAATCAAGTTAAGAGGAAACGTGTTGTCCGTCATTAGCCTGTGCGGACTGCGCATGCTAAATGGGACGACACTTTACGCATATGTATTAAGCCGAGTTGTCCTAAAACGAGGCTTCATTGGTCCACTCCTAAAGCAATATCAAAGTCTACATGTTTGCATTATAATGTAGAAATGCATTATACATACCATAGTTGTTTGAAGGCCTCATTGAAAATAAGATTGCCATTGTTAAACTGTTTGCATGACTTTGTATCAATGTGTTGTCTTAATGAGTTACCTTCGGAAAATAAAGAGATTATTATTATTATTATTATTATTATAATATGAACGTTTTCATCGCTGAGTTATGTCGTTTGACGCGTGAAATGGTGGAATTGCCGTACTTACACTTTATTTAATAATATTAAATAAAGCATACTGTCATGGGTTATAAAACATGGTCAATTTAAGTAATTCCCAAACAGTGTGCACCTTATTTATGACAAAGTTCACGGCTCAGGCATTATGCTGGCTTTTATCACTGGTGTCATAGTTAAGAAGGTATTTCATGCTCCACGCACTTTCTAACATCGATAATTATTTTTTAAACATGTATGCAGCGTTTAAGTTACTAACATAAACGCGAATCTAGGTGTTTACAAAATGGAGTTCAAAACATGTTTTGAATAAAAGTGATTCACAAATGTGGTTGCATTTTCATCTTGTGCAAATGGCATTTCGGTAATATTTTCGACGCAGTATCATCATTGAATGTTTTTGAGGTTCTTTCTGTGAGAAATTTGACACCGATGTCAAAATCACCCAGAGTGTTGTCAACACTCGACTTGTTGCCCGCGCATTTACAACGTAATCGATTAAATCGACTGGAAATGGCATTTTTGATTAACTCCGATGATTGGGTTGTAATGAAAATCTCTTAAATAGCAACGTAGGCGGTAAAACACTTGATTGTAATTCAACAACATAATTAAACGAGCAATCAGCGATTAAGCCAAAACGAAAGACACAATCACTGTGATTTGTGAATTACTGCAATGAAAGTAACTACTCATTTTTTGTTTTATTTTCTTTACTTTTTAAAATTTGAAAAACTCAAGCATTCGGCAATACAGCGGGGAAAGAACAGGACATGCAAGCGCTGATTATAGCTGATAATGTACAATGGTGTCCTTTCATATGACACTAACCGCTTAGTATGTTGCATACTTACAAGCTTAAAACATTATCAAAATATTCGGATAACCTCAAAATCGTCCCCATCATGAAACTAAACCTCAACAACACTTATGTCGTCTGCGATTTATTTTGATCTTTGAAAAGAAAGTGCTTAAGAAGATAATAACAAACAGTCCGTTTCAAACACATAACGGTCTCTGATATACTTACAGTCTGCGCGACGTGATACCTCGGATTAGTTAACCAAGATTTCAGTATACTTTGGTTCACTGAAAGTTCATTTCAAAACCACAACATGTATATAAATCCTTAAAACACATTTATTATCCGAGCATTGACAACGATATTTCATTTGTCAGCTGGGCATTACTATAGACCAGAGACGATATTTCATTTGTCAGCTGGGCATTACTATAGACCAGAAGGTCACTCCTAAATGTTCGTCTGCTTTGCTTAACTCCGACACCTAATAGTCAATATCCCCGAGTTAGTGTCACATATATCACCTTTATGGCGATTTGTAGTCTCGTTGGAATGTAGATTTGATGGTCAAATTGACCAGTGTGTCCGAAATATCACAGTGGTCAAACATCGTCGAAGGACTTATGGTCAGTTCTGTATAGCCCGTTGCCCAGTGACTGAGTCTATTCGAAGATAAGTCGGCATTTTTTTGAATCACCCGTCTTAACGAGCATACTGTTGGTAACATTCATTTATTCGGATTATTTTTATTACACCCTCTTGTCATTTTACGGCTACTTCAAAGCTTAAGATTTTAACGAAAATATTGATGCTTTATTTGGCATATTACAGTAAATAATCGTCAGTACTAGTTATTGATAACGAGCATAATTCGATTAGAAAGTCACTTAAATGGCACATGTGTTCCACATTGTTTTCAGTGTCACTTAGGTGACACTTTGCATTTCGCTGTTTTCAAAATCCGGTCCACCTACTTTGATCGTCATGTGTTTTAATAATTACAACCAATGAAAATTCAATTGCTGTTTCAGACTAAACTCAGAAATTTAAATGAATATCGTTTGTTGGTTACGATTTTGTACACCGGAAAATGTGTGAATTACCGGTAACTACTTTGGAATTTCAATAACAATCATCACATTTGTGCTATAATTCTTCTAGTTTACTATAAATTTTACGACATAAGCTACAAAATTTGCAAATTCGTCTGCAATGTCGGATAATTTAGAAAGTGATAACAATACTGGCATTAACATCAACATGCAGAGCACAAACATTTCATATTTAAACCATTTCACAGACACTTGGACATGTACAAATAACAACCCGTGACAAAGAATGCGCATTTGTTTGCCAAATATCTCTATCGCCAGCTTCTTTAGACGCTTCGAGGTCACGTTTCACATAATTGCATCTACTTTAGGTATCTGTTACTGTCAACTTTTTTCAGATCTACTCGAGTGCGTCCGTCTACTTTTACTGCTTTTCGATGTCGTCTGCTCCCGAACAACGAAACTAAGTTCTGCAAACGACACTTGAGACCTTGATTTGATGGCACATTAATGTTCAACACGCAACTCAATATTTGTTACATGTAAATTGAATAAGTGCACTGCAACCTATTGGTATAATGTCAGAGCATATAAACAACAATATTTGCTTGTTTTCTTATTTTGAATGGTAATTGAAACTATGCTTGACCAGATGTTTCGCCTACGACTGCATTTCGCAATCTAAATTTCCTCATCTTTATAACTAAGGCCCTCATGTATTGAGCACGTGAACGACGACAAGACAATTACGAAAAGAAATCTCTGATCGCAAACGGTTTACTAGTAAGCATGGATGCTGCGTCGAACATTTTGCCCTGCGATATTAGATAACAAAGGTCCTACGGTCACACGGCCTTACAGTGCTCGGTTTTCAACGGCCAGGTAACCCATTTATGCCTTACGTCTAGAAAAAAGGCCTTGGCAAACAGCGTAGACCCAGATGAGACGCCGCATGATGCGGCGTCTCATCTGGGTCTGCGCTTTTTGCTTTAAGGAATTTCTGCGGGAAATATTCTGAATATAGAAATGAATATACGAGACATCCCTTATTTTGGAAATACATTTATCCAATTTAGAAGAACGGGAGAGTCCACTAGGCATAAACGGGTTAAGGTGTTAACAATTAGTCGCATAAATAACTTAATCCAAAAGTAAACGGCTGTTAGCTTAACTGGCCGTTAAATTGTTCAGGCCCATAATCAAGCTATTATGATCTAAATCTTAATGAGTCTCGTTCTGAGAAAACGGGGCTTTATGCATGTGCGTTAAGTGTCATCCCAGAGTAACCTGTGCAGTCCGCACAGGCTAATCAGGGACGGCAATTTCCGCTTTTATGGTATTTTTCGTTTAAAGGAAGTCTCTTCTACGCGAAAATCCAGTTAAGGCGGAAAGTGTCGTCCATGATTAGCCTGTGTTTTAAACTCAGTTTTCTCAGAACGCGACTCAAATGTAAGCCAAATGCCCTTTTACAAGAATGTACAAACCACCAACCTCATAACTGCATGAATCAAATGAACGAAACATTAATATTAAAAAAATATACCTTCCATAAAAATTCAACAACATGCGGGCGGAAGGCGGGTATATGTGTTTTGATAATACCACTGCTTTAAAACAATCTCGAGTTTCCGTCACATCTGATTCACCAGCAATTTATTATACTTACGAACTTCCTCTCAGAGTCTGTTTTAAATAATGACCGACGGTGACTCTTACTCTATACGGACGATATTTACGACATTAGAACAATGTTTGAATTGCCGCTATCCCCGATAACCTTTACGTTACATTAGACGCGGGATTTAAGCGAAGGGCTCCATTCTAAGCCCGGTGGAACCCCGAACGACCGCAGGATGGTACGTCCTTCGCCGAGGTAACTCGATAGTCCATGTGCAATTTACCAACCTCGGTTGAACTTGTTTAAACTTCGAGCACAAAGTGCTGAATAATGAAGCACGATGTTCGTGATTATTCGCGATAAAAGCTGCATTTACTAAAATACCTGCACTTTTTATTAAAGTGTTTTTCCACGTTGTTAGATATAAGAAATGCATTTGCGTACATTCTTACTTAATGTAACAACACATTCTCCAATGACATCGCGAAATGTATGGTACGGTTACCATTATCAAATGTTTGTTGTTGGTAGTTAAAAAGGGAAATTTTGCGCGTATCAGATTTGTTAACAAAAGTAGTACTTTTCATCATGTTTAGCGTGCAGTGTACATATATTGATGATATATTATTTAATCATAAATCGTGGTGTTGCTATTGTTGATTGGTGGTGGTTTTATATAGAATCGAAGCCCTTTCTCGTCTAGATTGTTCGATACACACTGTTTTTTTTTACTTATAGATGTTTAAAACCTGTTTACTGTATTCTAATTCAACGTGTATACATGTATATGTAAATGCGTATCTCATAAATAAATATTATCGTCAGCTATAAAGATTCTCATGCACCGGAACGTATGATTTTATCAAACCTCCTTCATTTTCATTTGCCATACATGACAGTGGATTTACACCATCAGCCGCCCTATCGGCAAACAATGCATTATGCATATGTGTAAAGTGTTATTCCACATTAGTCTGTGCGTGCCGCAAAGGCCATAACAGCGGAAAGTGTCGTCTCTGATTAGCCTGGCTGAATTCATAAGCTAATCCGATATGAAACTTTACGCACGTGCATAGCGCGCTGTTGACGCACGTGCATTGCGCCCTGTTTTGCCATAGCGCGGCTCAAATCTTAAATCTCGTTCAGGTCCAATTGCCCATACTCCACCATGACTTATAACACTGAAGATGCCTGTCAAATTTTGACATAATGAATGATGCACTGAGGCGGGAGTATGCCGTATAAGTATTACAAAAGGGGTCTAATAAAGTCAAAACAAGCCTGTTCCATGACCAAAATCGCGTGGTAATATTATTACATGTTTACCATGTTGTCTTTTTCATTTACGTTTTATTACGTTTAGTTATAATGCATGTTCCCTCGTGGCATGCATGACCGAACTCTTCGTATTAGCGCTTTGGCAAAGGTCAAATACTGGTAAATTGTTATTGTAAGGATATACGGTAGATACTGCGGTTTCATACTGATAAATGTTTTGCATACTTAACAAGCCACAGAGTAACTTAATCCTTCAATGGTTCACATTGTTCAAATTAACCATCATTTGTAGTCTTGTTTTTATGACACAGCAAATCTTATATTGTTTTGATGTGCGGATTAAAGTTTTTAAATTTCGCTTTTACATGGATTTCTAAATAAAAAAAAATAACATAAATAAATACAAAGTTACAATTATATTTAATGGCAATTACTTTTTCACGCCAACTAAGCGCCATCATTTCAATGTAATAAACATTAAAACGACACAATTCTTGGTATAACATATATTAATATTATCGTTCAATGTATATACAATAATAAGTAATATAAAAGTTTAAAACATGCTATATTCTAACAACTCAACAACAGTAGTATATTCACTTACACAGTCATGCAAAAGATCCTATATGATAACTGAATCTTAAATCCACACACATTTGAACCACATAATTGTACGTGAAGTTATAATTAGCTTATTTCACATATTCTACTAGTGCTTGTATGCGACCCGAAGAATGAATGCTGTGACTTTTTTTACTAGTCACCTTTTATCGAAAGCAACTTTTCCAATTACTTTTTTGACACTTCATTTTTTCTGTTGAATGAATATGTGTAATAGTTTTCAATTATTCATAAGTCATCAAGTGTTGACAGTGTTATAATTGTTTTATAATTGAACGCGTTCAGTTAATAGCAAACTAATTATCACACCTTTATCGGAATCATCAAACAAATTGACAAAGGATGAAATTTTACTTCCGGGCTAATTAAATCGTTCTTTTTTACTGTTAAATAAACGATCGGAAAACATATTAAGCAAATTATTGACAGTTAGAATATACCTGTTTTTTTAAATATAAAATATATATATATATATATATATGTTACAAATTGGATTTATATACCTGTAATGTTAAAACACTATTATTATTTTCTTAATTATTTGTGGTAGGCTAAAAGCTCTTATGTTTTGTATTGAATATTGTTGATGTATATATGTTTATAAGATTTCTAACTAATAATGCTTTACATATATACATGTATATCATAATTAAACTTTATTTACAACTCATTTTTATATACGGGATTTATATTTAGAGAAAACGTACTATATATTAAATATAGCTGACCTCAATATATGTCATATATATTATATTATAATTAAACATTAGAAGATAACATTCTAAAGACAGACTGAAAACATCTTTATTTTTAGTTACTATATTTGCAATCATAGGCGTAATTTGAGAACGCATTACCTAAAATGTACCGGGATTTACCTTAAATGTATGTATCGGGGGTACCACTATTTGTTGTTGATGATTGTTTGCATTCTTGAGTTGGTTGCAACGTTGTACCTTTTACTTGTAATTACATCTGTGTAACAATAAATATTTAGAATTTCTATCGGCATCATATTTATATGGAAATTTATTAATTCTCTAATTCTTATATTGATTCAATACAAACGCAAAATATGAAGTAGAAATTATCTTACACTACTTAAAATATAAACTTTATTACAATCAGACGTTATTTTTTTTGTAATATTTAGGGGTTCTTAAACATTTATTGGCAGAGTTATATTTGGACCTACACATGTAAAAGGGAGGCAATTCATATCGAAAAAAATTGACATTCAAACCAGAGTGCTTCCCCAGTAAGCAATCAATGTTGAACAGTATCGATTTAAATTGGCAAACTACACAAGGTTATATTCTAGTATTATACCATATATGGGCAACAGCAGAGTGGCGCAGTGGAAGCGTGCTGGGCCCATAACCCAGAGGTCCGTGGATCGAAACCACGCTCTGCTAATACTTTTTTTGCGCTTAAATCATATATATTATTTAAATTTTATTTTTAAATAAACGGATATTTTAGCGTTTATCAAACCATATATATCACACATACCACATGATTATTGCATAGAAAAAATACTGCATAAAGGGATATCACGACGCCTATTTACGGCAGTATATTTTACAAAATATTGTTATACTATTATATGTTTTATATAATATGTAATTATTAAATGGTTGCTTTAAATAAATATGTTTCATTTTGTAACCACGATCAGTAACATACTTAATTTTATAAATACATACCGTTGTATAAGGGATACATTGCGAGGGATTTATAAAATGTGAAGTAGTTTTAAAACTCATTGTTGAATTTTTTTATTGCTTTTAGTTCTAATAAGACCCAGGCTTTTTCCGCTCCATTTTGGGAAAACACCACACTGGAATTTTGGGAATTTCGCGTCGTGAAAACCCCCATTTTGGGAAAAAAATTAATCGCAAAATTCGCTCAATTGGGAAAAAGTATCGCATGTAAATTATTTAAAAAAGTGTTTCTTATATTTCAAAGAAGCCGTTAACTGGTAAATAACGACTATTTTGATAACTTATTATTAAAATTTTACAAAATATTATGAACATGTGTGATTAGTGCAGGTTTTTTTATCTGAATTTGGGGAAAAGGCTTGGCCTTTTTGAGGTGAAAAAAATCGCGGGAAGCGCCGGATTTTGAGGAAAAAAAGGAAAGTCTTAAATAATCATTAACATATTTTACAGTTCTTAAAACAAATTCAAGGTAACAGATAATTTAATTATGCAATACTTTCTATTTTCTACACCAGATCAGGTCAACTTATATATTTAAAGGGTAAAAAAAAAAAAAAAAAAAAAAAAAATATATTTTTTTTTTTGAATTGGGATTTTTTTTTTCAATTGGGAAAAAAACAACCAGATTTGCATTGGGAATGGGGCCGAATTTCGGACCCGTGGCATAGGGCGGAACAAGCCTGAGACCTTATAATTTAAGAAATAATTTCAAATTTATTGTTAACTATCTATTTAGAAACAATTATTTAGGATATGAGGAAGGAACTTTAAAGAAACTTACCAAAACAGCAAACATTATTGTTTACTTGCGATGATAATGCCTAACTGATCACCATAAAACATGATATTCCGTCCTTGGCGGATTTAACCCTTTATTTTTTTTTCAGTAATACTCATACATGTATAAATGTATAAATAAAAATGTTGAATGAAGAGAAGTTATTTACTGTAAGCTATTAGTTATCATAATCATTTTTCTGTAGTACATAGCTTTAGCTAAATTGCTCATTTTAGTTCATATATGAACATTTCTGTAGTTCAACATACATGTATACAAATACATGTACTGTATATACCAAAGCGAATTAATTCCCTCTAAAAAATAAAATATAAGAAATTTCATGTGACCAAAACAAAAGAAAGTTAAATGCTTAACATAAAAAATGAGCAATATGACTATTCTAAAATATCACATTAAAGAGTTTATCTATAATGAATTTACAACGTTTTGTTGACAGTCTTGTCATCCGTGAACGTATTCGCTCAAAATCAAACCAAATAAAAGACTCTTAATTTGAAAGCGCTACATATCAAATCCTTTATCTACTTTATCTTTCCATCATTCTTAACATGTCCCAAGTTTTTGCTGAATACAATTTAACTTTTGTGTAATGTGTTATTGTTGTTTGAGGCATGCGTGCATTTCATCAGAAATCTCTATAGCATACATATAGGATCCGTGTATATACCGTGTTTTCCGTTTTCGTTTTGAAATCGACACAATGAAAATTGAAAATTAACGCATATTAGTTTATATTCCGATTTTTCTATAACCGAAACAAAAACAAAGTACGAAAACAAAATTAAAACTTCTTTATATCGTTTTTCGTTGTGCTAATTTTAAAACAAAATACGAAATGTATTTCCCTCTTTAAATTTCGTTTCAATCTTCATATAACAAAAATCAATGGTAAAAACTTGGTAATCTGGATTTTGAAAAAGGACGATTAAAAACACCTAATGGTAAAACATGTATTTTATTACTAGTAAGTCTCTTTTTTTAAATTAATTTTAGTACTTTTTCTTCTAAAAGCACATCTGTTCCGAAAGTACAACTCGAATGAACCCAAAGTTGTCATTTTAAATTTCATAAAGCATTTGCGCGTTGATAGAATATTCGGTGTCCTGCGTAAATATTGTTATTTCGGCGTAAACTTTTCGCGTGGAATATGACAATAAACTGTCAGACTGCATCCACCGTAAATATTTATTTTTCACAGAAATCTAATCGTGAAGTAGGTTTTTCAAAACAGCCTGAATACGGCTAAATGTCAAACAGTATGAACTGCGTTAGCAAAATTTCACAATTGAAAAGGTCACAACATGCTTTTCGCAAAATATGTGTCTATATATTTGTTTGAAATTACTTATTTCAGTGCTTCAACTTGTGAGTATACAGGCATAAACTAACATCTTAATTACATGTTTTTGTATATATAATTTTCATGCATCTTCATACAGACTTATTTTGTTTTGCATATACAACTTTAATTTACTAAATTCACGCAACTGCAAATACATGAGCCCATGAGCACTAACTTTGCAAAGTACAAACACATATATAACAAATAATGTTGATTTACGTATCTGTGCTACTGCATTTGATAAATGAGCTTAAGAAACATTCATCCATATTTTTTTTCGACTTAAACATATTTTGACTTAGCAAATTATGGTGATAGCAATAACAAGGGAAGTAACTAATCTTAACACACGTTCACTTATCAAAGGGAAGCAACGTGTGTAAACTGCAATTTAATATATAAGGAACATAATTAATAAGTATTATTAATTCATTTGTGTAGTCCATGCTTACCAGATGTTAATCAAACGGGTGTAAATCATTTGCGCTTAATGAATATGTGTTCATGATTTTCGCACATTGTGCATTATGCAGTACATGTGTATGTTAATTATGGTTTCTTAGTTTTCATGTCTGTAATATCTTCATGTTTATGTAAAATAATACATTTAAGGGATTTAGTTGCTAATATTGAATGTTATTTACAAAATGCAATTCTGAAATACAACAAGTTCAGTTTGAAGAGCATGAAATTCCGATTCTACGTTGTGGAATCGAATTTTAACTGAAATTTTTTGAATAAGCGACCATATGGCAGACATTTTGTGTATAATTTGTACTTTTATTTCGGTTAATTTACTTCCAAAACATTAAACATCATAACAATATTAAATTTTGGGCCGAAAAAATCCATAATAAGGATACAATCATTATCATACCACCACTTCGTAGTAGTAGCAGTAGTAGTAGTAGTAGTAGTAGTAGTAGTAGTAGTAGAAGTAGTAGTAGTAGTAGTAGTAGTAGTAGTAGTAGTAGTAGTAGTAGTAGTAGTAGTAGTAGTAGAAGTAGTAGTAGTAGTAGTAGTAATAGTAGTAGTAGTAGTAGTAGTAGTAGCAGCAGCAGCAGTAGTAGTAGTCGTAGTAGTAGTAGTAGTAGTAGTAGTAGTAGTAGTAGTAGTAGTAGTAGTAGTAGTAGTAGTAGTAGTAGTAGAAGAAGTAGTAGCAGCAGCAGCAGCAGCAGCAGCAGCAACATCAAACCGCAGCAGTAGTAGTAGTAATAGTAGTACTAATAGTAGTATGTTAATATGTTATATCAGAGCCTTGCCTTTAGGACGTTTTCATTGGCTGATTCATTTGAGGGAAGAAGATAGTATTTGATTGGCTGAATAACTCGTGGCCACGAGTTAGCTAAGTCGGGATCTCGAGATCTCGAAATTCTCTCCTCTTTAGTTTAATGCACCCTCCCTTTATTTACTGCACCGCTCTTTTTTTTAAATTGCACTCCTCTTTTATTTAGTTTTGCACTCCTCTTGTTTTCTATTTCGAGATCTCGAGATCCCGACTTAGCTAACTCGTGGCCACGAGATAGAAAAAGAAGAGTGCAATTTAAAAAAAGAGGAGTGAATGTCACCTCTATGCCACCGTATAAATATGATATATTTGCGCTATTTTTTAAGAATTTTAATGTTTATTTCGGTTTTATTATCAATTTTATTGAGTAAACAAAATCCCTTAATACATGTTTTACTTATGCGCGGAAAATCCCGAATGTAAACAATAACAATTAACTCGTCTATAAGAATAGTTTAATTCAATCTTCTGACGTCAATTGAGATTTCTTTTAATTATTAATACAACTTTAAAATCTATTTTTCTGATTTTATAGAAAGACAGAATCAATGAGTTCGTATGGATATTCTTGTCCCTTGTGAATGTATATATATAAATACTATAATACAAGTTTATGAAAAATGAAAGCATTATTGGCAAGGGTACTTATAAATGTCAGAGCGTTGTTTTATCAAAACAGGTTTAAAGAAAGCCATAACTTTGCAACACGTTCATATATGGGGGCTTCAGAATAATATGAATAAATTAAGGTGAATTAAATTTGAGACTAAAATCTAAATCAGGAAATCTGCCAATGTTAATTTGTTAATTATCATTACATAAGTTCATTGAAGACGAAACGTTAACTATCTCACTTTGACGTTGTTACTTCTGAACAATAATTAAATACTATTTTATGAAAATGTCAATCACACAGTACATCAAAACGTATAATTGAATTTATGAAAGGGATTTGTTTGCATTGTATTATAGGTCATTCACAAATACAACTATTTCACTCATTTTTTTTAATCCAAGGTTAAGAGGTTGTAATCTTCTATGTAATCTTTTGAAACGGGAATGGCGCATCGTGGTGTTTAAGTCGAAAGAGGAATTGAGGTCATAGAAGTCCCTATTATTGTAGACACATTTGTAGTGCGTTCTGCTGATTTGTTATCTTACACAGAGGTCGCCTTCCTTCATGGTTGTATTTGTAAACAAACTTTGGGTATGCCACCTTCAACACAATACAAATTAAGCATTTAGATGTCGCTTAAAGGAATACTGGTCAGGATAATACTAATATCAAACAGTTTAGACATTGCTTGATGTACTTCCGAATCTCTTACACCGGTCTGCCTTAGAATAAAATATATGTCCTTTTACTTTATGGTGTGGATTTAAACCATTTTTATATTTTAAACACTTATATTAATTCAGTGTTTTGTGTATATGTAGCTTAGGATTTAAGCCGAGTTCACACGATGTTTTTTATCCTGCATAGCAAAAATATGTCCACTACAGTTTGTTTTTTTCAATTAGTTTTTGTTATTTCTAATATAAAACGTATATCATAACTTTGTTATTTATCAGATTGCGTATAATCGTTTTGATTCTATAAAGGAATTAACAGACGTTTGTTTATTATCAAAACTTTTCCGTTATGTGACAGAATGTGCATTGGTGTATGTATAATTCAACCTGTGTTGTTTCCGACACGATGGCATAAACGTTGTCGAAACATTACGGCGCTTCATGGCAACAGTGCAAACCTCAACTCAACTCACGTGTAACATACTTCAGTTGATAGCTTGCAAGCATACAACATCCTTCTTCGCTCAGAAGTCGAAGCCAGTATCCCATAAGCCCTTCTGCCAGTTTCCAGTCGGTACGAGCTGATTGTTGAAGCCACTTAAACATGGATTTGTTTTAATCGAAATGGTTTAACGCAAAACATCGGTGAAAATTTATTCAGCAAGTATAGAATGTGGCCCTTTATACAAATGGTAGATTTGATAATTATTAGTATTTAAATAAAATTGTCATTTATTTAGTACACGGCAATGCAATCCAATCAACAGCAGTATACATGATACAGTAATGAAAACATTAAGTAATTTGTAATATTGTCACTAGAAATAAAAACGAACAAATTAAACAAGCAAAATTGATGTCCCATACCAGTCTAAGAGAATGGTTGACACATTTCCAAAGAGCCGTGCAGACGAGGTTTTTCCCTTTGGATACCATTTGTGCATTAACGAACGTCAGCACGGGCTCTGTCAGGTTATCTGGCATGGATGATTCGATGGTCATCGGACCAGCGACATTGACCCGTTCAGTGGCTATCTCAAAGTCAAAGTATTTCACTGAGCCCTGAAGAAAAAAAACCCGAACATCACACGGTCTTCACTGCGTATGTAAGATTTATCTATAAATAAATGAATTTTGAATATCAACGATATTTATACCCGACCCTGAGCAACTTAATATCAATCATAACATCAAATAAAATATTAAAATCGATGCTGATCTAAAATTATGTGTATGATTATTAAATATTGATCGTTATTTAACATTTTCCACGTAAAAGTTTATATCGCCAATTTTTGTTATGTATTTTATTGAGATCAACTTGTATTATAATAACGCATTTGCTCTTAAAATCTACTAAATATTCCCGTAAATGGTTCATTACTATAACTATCCAATCAGAATTCTCTATACTGAATATTTAATCTGTAAACATAGCAGGATATATATGCGTTCTGTATTTTGTTCAGTTAAATCTATAATTACATCATAATTATTATAGGAATTGTATAATGTCATAAGAGTAATCCAAGAAAATTGTGGTGGCCGCCATATGTTTAATATTTGAAACTTTTTTCAATGCCGAAATATTCGAAAACAAATCTCACCGGTTAAACAATGGAATTGTGTTTTATGTTTACTTGCAAATATGTATTTAACATTATTAATGCAGTAGTAGCTTGTCATGAGGCATCGGTGCATTTCGAAAATGTGTAACTATTTTATGATGACGCCTACCACGGTATGTGGATATATCTGTTTGACCATTATTCTCAAAGTGAATAACTAATGACACCAAGGCGATACCCAACATTTTCGTTTGATGTTATGACAGTGTGGAAACATCGATGAAGATAAAAAAGGCCAATCATTCCTGAAAGTCATTGAACGCTTTATTGTGTGCTCGTGTATTTGTTCAAACGCTTATTAGGAAAACGACGCACATCGAGTGAAAGAGCGCGACGTAGCGTGAATTGCCTCTCGAAAGATAAATATCATCTTTTGAATAATTAAATCGTCACGTCTGTAACAGTAGCTAGTTTATTCTGCTGAAAAATTGAATAAAATTATTCTAAACATAAAAAGCGACAAAGCTCGAGGTTACTGGAGAAGGAAGCTTTGCGTAAAGGTTGAAAATTAATTATAATGAAGATTGATTCAATAAAATTAGGTTAGAAAGAATGATGTGTTTAATTGAAATAAATAAATTGGCAAGAATCCCGAATAAAACATAATATTTGATGCGGTTGATCATCAAGTGAGTGATAGAAAAACGTGTTCGTAACATTTGGATAAATCGTGCTCGATTGGTCATTGTTAACTCGGGTACGGAAAATGTACTAAAGCGTTTACCGCCAAAATCCGATGTCGTAAAACGCGCTACGAAATACGAAACAAAATTCTCTTAGAACAGACTTGCATCAACATGCTTTTGTGAGTATGAGTTTCGAGTATGAAGATGCCATTTTACAAAATAAAGACATAAACATGTATATAATTAATTTTGGGGAAAAAAGCCGACAATGGCCAATTTATACAGTGTCCTTATAGTTTGACATGCGCATATTGGCTCGTCATTAAACTCATGTCTCGTATAATAATTGCGCTATCATTAATAATTGGCCTACGTGCAAGATCTCGGTCATATAATCTTCTGAATATGTTGACTTTTAAGAACAGAAAAAATGTTAATAACATAAAACCTAATACACATAATACAATAAACATGCATGTATCGTGACAACAGGTGAGCATATATAAATTATGTAATTATACAGTTTCATGAAATATTAGGAAATCTGTCAGAGAGTATGGTTTAAATGTGGATATGCACATATTACTGGTCCGATGATTCGTCATGAAGAGTTTGTCATTAAATGAATAGCAATACATCTTTTGCTTTCTGTTTCTGATAACGCTAGATATGTGGAAATAATTTATTGCAATTATGCAGTTGTTAATATTGTGAGATTTTTTCACTCCATTGACTTTTCGCTCACATGATTTCCTTGCGGTTTCTGTAAAAATGTTCATTGTTCGTGAGATTTCAGAAACCGATGATTCAGATTGGATGAAAATGTATTTAATGTGTGTAGTATGTTCACGTTGAAACTTTCTTCCCCAACGGGTTTGCAATAATATAAGGACTATTGAATACATCTGGACAAGTGTATGTACTTATTGTTTCTGGATGCAATCAGTAACTTAAGATCCCAACTCAATCAAATATATAAATATAAAGAGCGGTCTTTTATGGAACACTAGCACATATTGTCCGTTCGTTTTAATTTAATGTTTATATTTCTTCTTTGAATAAATTAATTTCATAAAAATGTTGACATTCTAATTGTTTACAAGATGTATAAAATCAATTAGCCAATGTCAATTTCTTTTTGAACAACATCTTTATCTTGATGAAACTAACAATATCTTATCAGCATACCATAACAGCCATGGTATGATACAAAACAACACTATATTCGAACACAAAATTTATTTCGAACATAATTTCAAACTTTGCAGCAACACAAATTGTAATCTAAGCTTCAAATTTAAAGAAAAGCTGAGTGAAAATTTAAAAAGTCATAGTTTAACAAGAGATGTTTATAAAACAGGTATGCATCCCAAAATTGCATGAATTTGTTACGAAGCTTTACACCAGCAAGCAGAAATATCAATACTTGCTTATTTCAATTTGCAGGAACAACCTGTGGAAGAAGATTTTTAAATTTTAATAGTAAAATTGCGCGCCAGCACCATAATATATCGAATAATATAAGACTTCAGTGCCATATATTGTGCTGGTGGTTTTACACCATTGAAATTCTTCCAAATTGATGGTTCTATTGATAATTACATTACTTAAAATGGCATGTGTACCTATTAAATTTACTACAAACCCCTGTGATATTGGCCTTTAACATTGTGATTTCAAAAAACGTGTTATTAATATTGACGATGGTGGGTCTTAGTGCTCTGGAGATATGCGGAAACGAAATACTATATGGACCGACTATCCGACCGACCTACCGATTGATCGACAGTTGCAAAGCAATTTATTACCACTCTTCTTCCAAGGCAGGGGTTTATTTAAATATTGTGTCACTTATGTAATATACCAAACTCAGTATTTGATCATTGGGCGAGCACATCATGTATGCCTTATGACAGTATGGTTGCTGTTGGTTTGCTAAGTTATATGACAGCAACTGTATTTCTGTATTTTTAAAAGCCCCACAAGAGAAGAAACATGCAATTTTGCTAAAAAAATAGTTCATTTCAGTCTTTTTACTTTGATTGATTTTTTATAACAATTGCGAAAATTAAACTTTGTACATATCTTATCTGCAATGATTGAACACGGAATCCATGATTTTGTAAAGATATTATAACACCCTAATGAATAAATATATAAATACTATAATACAATCTTTAACAATGAAATCATTAATGGGAGAGCAACTTATAATATATATGGGCAGTTTGTAGACAATCGAGCCAGATGCCGAAGAAGAATTACAATGTAAGTTGTACGGAACGTCATGTGTGTAAAACAGTTTAAATGCAAACAATAAATTTGAAAAAGTCCATATATGGGTGCATCAGAATAATCTTTGTGTTCGGAAATCCCAAATCAGCAAATCAACGAAACTACATCTGTTTATTATATGTAAGGATGTTCAATTAGTAACGGGTATATTGTGTTTGTTTCACATTTGTGTTATATAGTTCAGTATAATGAATTGGGCTATCGAAATAAAGTTCTATTTTCGCTTCCATTGTGACGATATTTGAGTCGTGTGACGTTCAACCTAGGGAATGGTTCTGAAGATGGTGGCGTCATAACAAGAATTGAGGTCGTAGCAGTCCCAGTTGTAGACAGATTTGGACTGCGTTCTGACTGATTGCTGATTGGTGGTCTTACAGAAGTCGCCTTCATTCATAGATGTTTGCGTTTACCGACTTTAAGGGAGCCACCTTCAACACAATACAAAAATTAAAGTAGCAAGCATTTCGTAAATACTATTCGTTAATTATATAATACCATACCACAACTAGGGTTGAAATTTTGGCTATTGCTATAAGGAACACTGATTTTGTTTATGGGATCATTTTATTTTACGAAATATTTTGCAAAATATTCGTTGATTTTGAGTATTTATGTTATTTTAACCCTATTCACTGTATTAAATGACAGTAGTAAAAACAACGTGATAATGGTCCATTTTGAACAGTTTAAGTATATTGAGCACCAGGATATGATGTGTATGCTTATAAATAAATTTAAGAAGTGATGATTGATTATCGTTGTTAAATATGCATATGTCAAGCAAAGTTGACCATAATTGTCTTTGACTCAACTGTGATGTCGCGAACGTAACTTCGTTTTGAGTTGTAAAATCACACACTTTTTGAGTTTATCAATCTGTAAATATGTATATGTGTTAAACATCATATATGAAGCGTGTTCTTTTTTTGTTATTAAACCGTAATCCAAAAGGCTAACATTATCAATTATTGAAAATG